>NC_133769.1:197886579-197889290 GCF_003597395.2 Chelonoidis abingdonii
AAAGCACAAACAAAAGACTTCCCTCCACCAAGATTTGAAAGTATCTTGTCCCGCTATTGGTCCTCTGGTCAGGTGTCAGTCAGGTTTACTGAGCTTCTTAACCCTTTACAGGTAAAAGAGACATTAACCCTTAACTATCTGTTTATGACATACTCACACTAAGAATAACCCCTGCCACCCTCCAAATCAGTGATCACAATACCCTTCAAACCCCATCTCTCCCTAAATGTCCATGCAAATAGATGGTCTTGCACGTGTGCCACAAAGTATAACATAGTTGGTCTGTTCTGGGTTACTGGGAGGAATAGAGCATAGGTTAAAACATGGCCAGATAACAGGAGATCACATTAGCTCAAATGATTGAAAAGTCCCATCAGGATGTAGGCTAATAACTGAGCTAACACGACTGAAAATCATGCTCTTATTGCCAGGCAAGACAGGTCCTGAAGGTATGGGAAGCTCAAATCCCTTCCTCCAGTGATCACAACTGCAGCATTATTGTAGTATTTTGGGAAAACATAATTTTACTGTACCCTAATAAAAAAATTACTTTTGGCCCAAAATTACTTATGGCCAAATCCTTTCCATGCTGAACTCCCATGAACTATGTTGGGAGTTCTGCATATGCAATGCTTGCATAATTTCTTGTATTTGTAAATTCCCGTGATAAAAGTGCTCATGCAGTTCCCTGGTATAGCACATTATGTGGGTGAAAGTATGAAAAAGACCATTTTGGAAGTGGAATATAAATATGTTTGCATAAACAAATTCCTAAGACTTTAACTCATTCTCTCCCAATGCTGTCTGTCTAAAATTCATGCTTCCAAAAATATTTAAGTTGCATCAAAAGGAAAAATGAGAACAGATACCCAAATTATGGTATAGATACATTGCTTCGTTGGACTATGCTTTATAACTTCCTCCTGAACAAAGGAAGGATCCAATTCTTCAGTCCTTAATGATGCACAATTCAGATTGACTAAAGAGAGTCTCTGGGTTCTCAGAAATTTTGAAAATCAGGTCAATTATTTATGGACTTAGGAATCTAACTTTAGGAATCCATTTAAAAAAAATCTTTTCCATTTAGCCTTGCACTGTCATGCTGCACAGCATAAGACATCTATAGCCATATAATATGTATGAATTAGTGCTGGCTGGCAGGCTGGTTTTTTTCACAAATGCAGTCTGAAACAAACTAAAACCAGATTTGCTAAACTCTCCTGATTAGGAAATTTTGTTACATTTGTATGGAATAGTATTAATGTTGTTGTTATACAAATCACATGTTGTAACAATTGAAACAATATTATTCCCTGTTTATATACACATAAGTATGCGGTTAGCAAGTCCAATTTATTTAAGATCTAGAGAAAAGACTTCATGATTGCTAACGCATGTATAAGTGTGAGCTTTCTAAGCACGTGTTGATTTATTTCCTGTAACTTTAGTAAAACCACGCATTTTTTATTAAATTCAAAATGTATGGTCTTGAACTTCTCCCATTAAGTCAATATCGTAAGTCCTATGTGTTCCTACATGAGCCAGATAAGAAATGAATCACTCTATATTTAAGAAAGGAATCACATGACAATTCTCCTCTTGTTTCTTATAAAATGTATATATAAGGAATGATGGTTGCCTAAAATGGATTATACAATCTTTGCTTTGAGATTTTTCAAATCATCCAATTAATACAAGTTCATAAATATAACAGAAGTGATGGTCATGGTTCCATTGTTAAGAGTTAGTTGTGTTTTGTACGCACATCAAGGATACAACCATTGTGTTACATATGAAGATTACAGTGTATCCCCTTTAAAATTAAAGCAACTATGTTTTGACTGCAGAATGTATTTTCTGAGTAATCATAAGTTACCTGATTAGTTTTTGAGTTAAAGTTAATTTTAAATGGTTCCTTCAGAAGTTTAGCAAACTGCATCAGATATTTTTTTAAAAAATCATGAATTATCAGCAGAGTAATACACACTCTTCAAATTTTCCATATAGTAGAACTCACTGAAATTTTGGCTGTATTTGAAGATTTCCCCCTCCCTCCAGGATTAATAGTCATATTTTGCCATTATTCTTCATAACTGAAAGTCTCTTCACAAAAGACCAAAGAATAATGGTCTTCTACACACAATGGTCTTCTTCCACAAAGTGGAAGTCAAATCCTAGTGAGGCAAATAGAAAGGAGCACAAACACTGCCAGCTTAAGTGCAAGAGTGTAATAAGAAAAGCCAAAGAGGAGTTTTAAGAACGGCTAGCCAAAAACTCCTAAGGTAATAACAAAATGTTTTTAAGTACATCAGAAGCAGGAAGCCTGCTAAACAACCGGTGGGGCCCCTTGACGATCGAAATACAAAAGGAGTGCTTAAAGACGATAAAATCATTGCTAGCGATGTAACAATAAAGGATTTTTCACAAGGCACGTACTTGTGGAAACTCCTTACCGAGGAGGTTTGAAGGTTGGGACTATATGTTAAAAGGAAACTGTAATTCATGGTTGAATCAAATGCTATTCCAGTAAGGGTAAATGTTTCCCTAGTCTTAGCGATGTAACAAATAAAGGAATTCTTCACACATCACGTCTTGTGGAAACTCCTTACCTGAGCGAGGTTTTGAAGGTTGGGACTACTATGTTAAAAGGAAACTGTAATTCATGGTTGAATCAAATGCTATTCCAGTAAGGGTAAATGTTTCCCTAGTCT
>NC_133769.1:197890672-198016269 GCF_003597395.2 Chelonoidis abingdonii
CTCTGTTCATCAGAGGATGGAGATGGATGGCAGGAGAGAGATCACTTGATCATTGCCTGTTAGCTTCACTCCCTCTGGGGCACCTGCCATTGGCCACTGTCGGTAGACAGATACTGGGCTAGACAGACCTTTGGTCTGACCCAGTACGGCCGTTCTTATGTTCTAAGAATGGTTCTTTCAAAATTGGAGCCATTGTCCTAGTGTGTTCAGTGAAATTGAGGCCACAGGTGCCCACATTTAAAGTGTTTTTTTCCCCAAAAATGGCTGGTGATTCTCTTTTTTCCCAAATGGGAGTAAAGCCAAGCTGCCCTCAAGGAAAGCAGGGACCTCTTGACAGCATAGTGGGAACATGTGACAGAGCAAGTTGGATGAAATTTGGAAATATGCTGCTTTTCAATACATACTGGGGATAGCAGTGAGTGCCTTATCGAGGATTTGAATGTGACACAAAAGGGCTGTAGACTATGTGAAGCTGGCAAAGAATGCTGAAGACAATTTTACCCTTTGCTGATTATAGTTATGCTTACAAGACTTTGAGTAGTCCTGACTTTAACCTTAACTGTTACTAAACCTAGTTTTTGTTATTTGAATATCTAAATCTTTGGGCCAGAACCTCAGCTAGTGTGAATCAGCACACCTCCATCGAAGCCAATGCAGCTAGGTAGATTTATACCAGCTGAGGATATAACTCACTTTTTAAATCATTGAATTTATAATATACATATATCAAATGTCACATACATTACAAATAGAGTGTTGCTGCCCACGTGATACATTGCATTTATCATCCATTCTGGCCTCCTCTCATACACTCTGCTCTTTAAATTACATCCTCCATCTTCATACAGCTGCCCTTTATTAAAAAATGGCTTGAAAAAAAAATTCTCTCCTCCACCCCAAAAAATGCTGGTAAAATTATGTTGGCACAAGACTGAGGAAAGGAAATATTCTGATTTAAAGTCTAGTATCTCAAAAGGCAACCTCCCCTTCAGAGATAGAATCAGAAGCCATACACGATAGAATATAAGACATTTGGGACCACTCCATCTCCCACTAAAGTTCATTGCAGTTTTGTCGAGGATGTCAATGGGTATCAGTACAAAAGTTTTTTTCCAGACCTGGCAGACCACAAAACATCAGATATTAAAATATGACATTTATAGAACACAGTTGGCTTGTGTGATTTTTAGATACTTCTACTACTATATATTATCACTTCTCGCTCCTTTTGAGGTGTTTATGACTAGTGTCATAACACACAGGGCATATGGTATTAAAGGCAAAAGAATACCACAGATCTCATCAATAAAAGTTTTAACAAGCTTAAAGAAATGACATGGAATCTGTATGATTTATATGGTGGATGGCATATCTGGATGTTTTGTCTGAAGTTGCACTGGCCCTTATTTACGATGCTCTGCAAAATACACTCATGAATAATGTGGACATCCCAATGAATACCAATAGTACCTTGATACCATAACACATCAATAAGGCAGCTTGTTCATTCCATTTTTTCAAAGTAATGTTTGATACCCTTCTAAATTGCCCTCACTCCAGACTAACAGGAATATATACAGAAATTAAGAACAGTCCAACCAGAAAGTATATTCTGGCATTATTTTCTGAAGGGTGAAGTGACCTTATACATGGATATAACTTATTTTCATTTTCATATATGTACAGTCAGCTCTAGTGGCTCAGTTTTTGTTTGGGCTTACAGTGCCAAGTTTAGCTTGGCTCTGCAGCCAAAATTTCTGGTTTACCAGAGTCTAATGGTAGCCTTTCCATGCAAACTGTCCATATAAAGAAAATCTGAATGAAGAAAAATTTAGAATCTTTTATATAAGATACTAATATTTCCTTTGGTTGAGAAGTGAAGAAGACATTTAATATTATGTTTCATAAGAAAATAAGTCTAGAAATATGACAGCATGCACAATACTGGGGGTGGAAAATCACACAAAGAACCCACAAAAAGAAGCTCTGAAACAAAGAATCCAAACACCATCCTTAGCATTTTCCAGGTATTCCTATTACTTCTGATCTTGGGCCTTGATTCTACTAGCTGCTCTGTAGAGCCAAATACCTTGAGAGAGTCCTGCTGAAATCGATGGAGCACCATACAAGTCCAGGAGTCTGCCCACACAGATCAGATTGCAAGAGTGGGGACTAGGTTGGAAGATAATCAAAAAGACAATCTTGCAGATGATGCCAATGAATAGAAAGCCCTTGCTTTCACTGAAGTTGAGAAGCAATCCTTGAATTTCATTGGCAGCACCTTGACAGATATATACACTATTTCAAGTGTAATATCTCCCAGTACAAACCAGTTCATTAAGATTCAAGAAGCTTGTTCCTGCTTGGGTTCATATAATATATTCTCCTATTAGAGTAATTTCTCCATTTCCAAACAAATTACATCCACAGATATTTTGACAAACATTCTTTTAAAGGGATATTGTAATTATTATATTTTAAATGATGACCAGTTCAGGGTATCACATCATGTAGTTTCCTCATTTTATTCCACTAACCTCCTTTTTGGCAAGAAGAGGTCTTACTAGATCCAAAACAAGGCTTTTGCTCAGAAGATGGCAGTCACAAGGTTGCAGAAATGTTAGCTGCAGTTTAGCCTGCACCATATTTGCTTTTGTGCTGCATTCCAATAAAGGATTGATTTTATCTTGGGCTCCGTGGCCATCCAGACCAAAATACTGCATCTCACACTATGTGTGAGCTACACAGACCTTGGTTCTGGCCACACAGGAGAAAAAGGTATTGTGGATATTCTTTTCTGGGACAAGCAAGCAGGCAGAAGCAGAGAATGAACATAACATAAGAATGGCCAAACTGGATCAGACCAAAGTTCCATTTAGCCCAGTATCCTGTCTTCCAACAGTGGCCAGTGCCAAGTGCCCCAGAGGGAATGAACAGAACAGGCAATCAAGTGATCTATCCCCTGTCACTCATTCCCATCTTCTGCAATGGGTGGAGCTTTGGCTCTATGTCCTCAATGCATCAGTGAACATAGCTGATGGAGCACAGGGGGTAGATCAGCGATATACTATTTCTCTCATGGGAGAAAAGGGAGGAAATAGCAGCTCTCTGAGACTATTCTTTCCGCAGAATACTCCTTGGATGCACAGAAACTTGCCACCTCTTGATTTGGGTCATGTCCTAAGAAGACATTCTACCCTAAGGCAACCATTGGCTAATTTTTCACAAGTACACTTGAACTTTTGGGTTTGCCATAAAAAAATTATTGCTGCAGAGGTTCTTCACCAACTCTGCAATTAATAGGTTCTATTTTTCCATTGGTCCATTGCCACAGTGAGCAAGTCACAACTTTCATTTTTATGAAGTATGCTGGAGAAAGGAATTTACAGATTTTTTGTGTGGTTGATTTAGCTGGCTGGGAGAATCTCTCATGGATGTAGAGGTATTCTGTCACAAGACATTAATTGACAGATAATTACATGAAATCCATATTCTACAAGCTGTGGTTTTAATATGTTTCTGAAACAATAGACCAAGTAGCAGCTAGTTTGTGGTCTTGGCAGATAAACAGATGACAATATATAATTAAATATTTTCCTCAGACAATGCTGCATCCACATTTCAGATCCTTTACAAAGGTCAGCTTCCCGACCAATATTGCTGTTTATAAATGCTGTCGTGTTTATTTATAATACAAAACTATTATACAAATATAAATCAGAAAGCCTCAAAGTCAGGCAGTGTAGCAGGCATCTGTTTTACCAAAATTAAATGTACTTTCTTTTGACAACACATTTGTATACAAAAGACTCCTGTAAACAACTGTAGAGCAAGAGACATACAAATCAGACAAGGAGTGCTAGAACCTGTTGAATTTGATCAGGGAGAGGAGGTTTCCAAGACTTGACCCTCCAAGTTCAGATCTACAAGGCCTAGGCCTCTCCATTTCTATTTTACTTATTTGGGGGGGGGTTATGATTATAAGGGGGAAAAATGCCCTCTGCTTTCATTATAGCTTGCAGAAATTTGTCTTTTCACTGAATAAATTCAGATTTTCCTGTTGCTCCGATTGCTAATGCTTTTTATAGTTAGCTCACCATCTTTAGAACTTGATGTTTTGTTTCCATTTTTATTTTATCTTGTTTCTTTTCTTGTCAAACAGCCCTGGGGTCTAGTATCAGCTTAGCTGACGCTTATTGTATTCCTTCTTTAGCAATCTTCAGCATTTTCCAATGTTTACTTATAATTAAAGCTGGGTGACTATTGAAAAAATATGGATCTATCCAGAAATAAAAATGAATGTTCTCCAACCATGTTCATAGAAATGTAGGAGTGAAAGGGACCTTGTTGGGTCATCTAACCCACTCCCCCACACTGAGGCAGGACTAAGTATTATCTAAACCAGTATTACATCACAACAGTATTACACTGTTGAATCATTTCATTTGTGATCCACTATAAGCCCAGGTCGTTTTCAGCAGTACTCCTTCCTAAGCAGTCATTTCCCATTTTGCCATTGTGCAACTGACTATTCCTTTCTAAGTGTAGTACTTTGCATTTGTCCTCATTGAATTTCATCCTATTTATTTCAGGCTATTTCTCCAGTTTGTCAAGGTCATTTTGAATTCTAATCTGGTCCTCTAAAGTGCTTGTCCACCCAGATTTGTATCATCCGCAGTCTTTAAGAGTACTCTCCAGGCCATTATCAAAAACATTTATGAAGATATTGAATATAACCAGATCCAGAACAGATCCCTGTGGGATCCCACTCCATATGCCTTTGCAGCTTGACTATGAACCATTGATCACTAGTTGCTGAGTATGGTATTCCAACCAGTTGTGCTGCCACCTTATAGTAAGTTTGTCTAGGCTATATTTTCCAAGTTTGTTGATGTGGTCATGTGACAGAGTATCAAAAGACTTACTAAAGTCAAGATGTATCACATCTATGCTTCCAACTTATTCTCAAGGCTTTTGTTACCCTTCAAAGGAGGACATTAAGTTGATTTGACATGATTGGTTCATGACAAATTCATGTTCCTTATCACCTTATCTTTTAGGTCCTTAAAAACTGATTGTTTGATTATTTGTTCCCTTATCTTTCCAGGTACCAAAGTGAAGGTGACTGGTTTATAATTCCTTGGGTGGTCCTTATTCTCCTTTTTATGGATAGGTACTATATTTGTCCTTTTCCAGTCCTTCAGTCCTGTGACTTTTGCGTCTTCTTCCAACTAATATTTGATTACCACATTTTACTTAGTCAAATATTTATGTAAAGCAAATTTTAAGTTCTCATGCTTGAATGCTTAGTTTATGAGCCAAATTCAGAAGAGATGTGTAAGATAGACTTCCTTATGCGAATGGACCCTTGTTATAGATTTGGTTAGACTGAGACTCTCTTACATCTACTTATACCCATTCTACCCCTTATAAGGAAATCCAAATCAGTGTAATTAGCACACCAATAAGCTGGAGGATGAAAGCAGAAGGAAGTTGCTTTTCTTGCTACATTCTTCTCTTCTAGCGATTTGACATGCGAGTCAAATCAACATCAACTCCTTTAGATTAAGTGGGTCACGTTCAGAGGAGGTATATAAATTGTAGTGGTGGGTTGTCAGTTAAATGTTGGTAGGTGAGTGAGTCTAAGTGAGTCTAGAAGGAGTTTAAGGAGGTTGTATTTGTGATATGAGAGCTAAAGAAAGCCTAAAGTTGAAACAATTTAAGACTGCTTCTAGATTTACTCCAATTCATCTCTAAATTTGGCCCTATGTTTGCATCCTTCCCTCAGGCAGGAAAACAACCATGATATTTCTGAATGTAGGGGCCATATATTTAGCCAGGTTGCAACACTCTGGTTCACACAGTTCTGTAATTTATGGTTTACCCTTCAACATAGCCTAATCTTGCAGTTTACTGCTTATACTACTGGATCACCAGTATCACCTGGCTAATACCAGCATCACTATTGTCAAGCTTTGTAACACCATTGAGAGACCCAGGCTGTCACACAGAGTCATTCTTCTGGTATAAAATTGAAGATGCTGTCATTCTAGGCCTAAATGGAATACATTCATATGCTGGGTAGCTGTTCATTGCTTAATAACCTGAAGTAGGTTACTTATCACCCTTTTACTTCATGTAGAAGGAAAGAATTCTCCATCAGTTCTCCCAATGAAAGTTATGACATGCAGTCTAGCATCACATGAAGTGGCACCAGATCTTCCCAACCCTGTTAAGTTAACCGTTCTCAGTCCCTGTATGAGGAGTATCATTCTCACTGTCTATTGGGGCAATGCACAAAGCAAGGTAAACACTCTCTTCCACATGTTAGTCCATTGTCAAAGGTGATGAACTTCGAGCAAGAGTACTGCTTAGCTGCCACTCTTTGACAGCCCAGTTTCTCCAATATATTGCTGCCAGAGGTTCCCCCACCCCCACACCTCTCTCCTGGCCATCGTACACAGCTTTGCAAGAGGCTACATACTCCTCTTTGAGGAGATAAAACTGATCTAGTGCCCACTAATGGTTTATCCACTGGTCTGAATGCTGTGAAGGAGGGGTCTCTTTTTCTGAACCAGCCTGCTGCTCAACTTGTATACTATACTAAGGTCTACAAGTATGCTTGGTGTAGTTTCCCTATCAGTTGCGTTGATTCTAGAGTTGGTTGGAAAATTGGGTATGGGGGGGAATAAGAGTGGAGGGGGAGGATGTTCCTACAGTACATCTGAAATTTTGAAAAATTGAGCTACAATTTGAAAATTGAAATATTTCGGTTGAAAATGTACCATGCAAGTTACATAACATCACAGGAGTCAAGTAAAATATACTTCCACATCCAACATTTCTGTCTCTCTTGTTGCTGATGAGCAGCAGCAGAGACAAATGAGTTGAAATCTCAATTACTCACCCCCACAACAACTGTAAGTGTGGTCTTTTGTTTTCATCCTCCCTGTCCCTCCCTCCACGGATAACACATGCACTTGCATTTTGAATACTGGAATAGTAATATGTTAGCAGCATGGTACTGAAATATTTTTTCTTCGTGCTTGCTACCAATAGTATCTGGGATCAGGAAGAAATTTTCTCTCAGGCTAGACTGGCAGAAACCCAGCCGGTTTTCGCCTTCCTCCACAACATGGAGAACAGGTCACTTGCTGGTTTAAACTAGATTAAAGGGTAGAGTCTATCTCTGTAACTTGAAGTCTTTAAATCAACATTTGAGGACTTCAGTAACTCAGCCAGAGGTTAGGGGCCTAACTACAGGAGGGGATGAAGGAGGTTCTGTGGCCTTCAGTGTGCAGAAGGTTGTGATCATGATGGTTCTTTCTGGCCTTAAAGTCTATCTTCTTTACAGAACTCCATATCAGGTCTCTTCTGCTCACCCTCCTTCACATTCTGAGGATTTGTTGGCTAATGTGGTATTATCTTCATCTATTCAAAATAACCCAGAAATCTGACAAACTCAGCTGAACACATTGCCAGCTAATACATTGACAGACCATCACCTATCATCAGCCTTGGAAAAGACAGCTTGCATTTGTCTCCTTCCCCAGTTCTGACCATTTGCTTGATACAGTCAAAGTAGGCAAAGCAACTTATGAATAATGGTAATATTCATAAATTGAGCCTGTCTTGCTTTAATCACTTTTCTCTATATTATCATCTACGTCAACAATAGTTTTGATCACCTAAAAGCCCATGAACCTTTATCTTCATCATTTGTGTAAAACATGAGTACTTCCTACCAATGCTTAGATGTGTTTTTGGCATGATTTATGGTCTGTTCATTCAGTACTTAACAGCAGCGTTATATGGAGGAATTCCTATTGAGCAGTGCCAGCTGGAATCAGATGTTGCTGAATAAGCACTGTCCCTTTTTATTTTTTTTACATGAAAAGCAATTTGAAAAGATATGCACAAAAGAGCCTTATCCCACAGGCCTTTCCCTCACAAAACTCCCATTGACTTCAACATGCAGGATCAGAGCTTACAAGAACTGAGATTAACAAAATGCTAACCTCTTTTCTTTTATTATTTCCTTGAAGTCATAATCCAAGTGGGAAAAATCTTCACACTTTTAGCCCCTTGGTTGGTCTGTGTGGAATAGTGAAGGCAAAACAATGGGAATATTTGAGTTGCTCTAAATAGATTTGTGTAGAGGGAATTTCTTAGGAAAGGGGCAGAGTGGATTGGTTTATGGATACAGGTTTATACTGATTAGCAAGCACAAAATCTTCACACACAGAATGCACCAAGCAGTGGTCACTATTCTACATATAGATGGAAGAAGGAGTCCTTAAGACGCTATGTCAGATGCACAACAGTTGGAAGGGAATCTGCCACACCCAACTTTTCTTCTACACAGATCTGTTGCTCAAATTGAACAGGAAGCAAAAATAAAAGTGCTCCTTCCTCCTTCTAAAACTCCCTTACATGCTACTAACCTTCCCAAGTGACCCTCTCCACCAAGTGCTGAAACAGTCTGCCACCCATCTTCTTGGGTGGGAGGAGAAGCAAGACAGGGATCAGAACCTCTGGATTGAGGTTGCATGAGACACACACACAGGTAGTGCACAAGAATTGGGGGCAGGAATAAATCTCATACATGACAGAGTCAAAAAGCTGATTGAGTATGAGACAGCAATATAGGTGGAAGCTGTGCATATGAGATGATAATTAGGGAAAGGAGTCTGCATCTCTTTGTGAACAGGGAAGGGAACCTGAGGCCATGTGTTTAAGGATACGGGTGGAAGAAAGGTTTCAGAGTAGCAGCCATGTTAGTCTGTATCCACAAAAAGAACAGGAGTACTCGGGGCACTTTAGAGACTAACAAATTTGAGCATAAGCTTTCGTGGGCTACAACTCCCACCTTTTCATGTTCTCTGTATGTATATATATCTCCTCAGTATATGTTCCATTCTATGCATCTGAAGAAGTGAGCTGTAGCCCATGAAAGCTTATGCTCAAATAAATTTGTTAGTCTCTAGGGTGGAAGAAAAGCTGTATATGTATGTTAGCAGGTATTTACATGAGTGCATAAATGAACTTTATTGTGGAGGACCTTTTGTCAGGAACCCTGCATGTACGTTTATGACTCTGACATGGGGCAAGGCAGTATGTAGGTGATTTTTTGGGGGACAAGGGGACAGAAGGCTTTAGTTTGTGCAATTTTGATTTTGTGTGGGGGAGATTAAAAGTAAGACTGTACAAGAGGAGAGGTCTGAGATTAGGAGTGGAAAACAACAGGAAAGTAATAAAAGGGAGAGAATGATGTAGAGGAAGGAGAGAACAGAAAAAAAGAGTTTATAAAATAGCATGGAAGTGGAAGAAAAGGAAAGATAGGAACAGATATTTCACATTATAAAAAGGGAATACAAAAAAAAATGATGGAAGAGATAACCAGATATTAGGGATCGCTGAAAAATTTCGGCTATAAAATTAGGCTTTTAACTGAACAAAGTTTTTCATGAGAAGCATCTGCTTTCTGTGGAAATTTTTGACTTTTCATCAAAAGACCAAATTCCTGAAGACCAAAAAGGCTTTTTAATCCAATTACATCTCCCATGATGTATCGGATTTCAACAACATACACTTCTCTGCCATCAAGAATGGAGGACAGAAGATGGAAGATGTAGTTTGGCTAGACAGCCGAGCTCATAAAAGGGAATGAGAGCATTAGAAACTTAAACAACAGCTTCCATGAGGCACTGCAACACCATTTTGAATCAAAATATAATTCACTTTTTATCAAATGAAAATATTTTGACTTTTCCCAAAAAGTCAAAATTTTCCATAGAAAATTGACAAAAATGGGGAAAAAACAATTTCAAAATTTTCAAAATTTTCTGTAGAACTGAACCTGTTTTCAGACCAGCTCTACCAGATACCCAACAAAACAGAGGAAACTGTAAAAAATTACAAGAAAACATTCAGAAAATTAATGCAAGAGAAAAATTCAAAAGATTTATTACTTAATAAAAAACAGATGATAAATGAACCATTTAAAATATGTATTGCACACCATAGATAACTGGGGATAAGCTTCCATTAAACATCCAGATCTTTTGCGGTTTGACCATCAATGGCTTATTTGTATAACTTTTTTCCAAATCCAAGTGATACTTTCAGTCCGTTGTAAAAGCTGAGACTTGCTGAAACGTATTTGACCGGAGGATGAATTGAAGGGGAAATGAGTATGAAACCACTCTAATGATTTAACAACATATTTCTCATCATATATATTTAAAGTACATTTCCTTTCTGGGTACATCATTGTGCCACTATATAAATCCATGCTAGGCCCAAAGCCTGAATACCATATGCAATTCTGGTCACCCTGTCTCAAAAACGATATATTAAAATAATAAAAAGTACAGAAAGGGGTAACAAAAGTGATTTGA
The DNA here is from genome assembly GCF_003597395.2 of Chelonoidis abingdonii. Lineage (NCBI taxonomy): Eukaryota > Metazoa > Chordata > Testudines > Testudinidae > Chelonoidis > Chelonoidis abingdonii. The sequence continues at coordinate 197,901,073 of NC_133769.1, forward strand.
GGTATGGAATAGCTTCCACAGGAGGAATGATTAAAGAGATGAGTAAGAGGGGACATGAGAGAAGTCTATAAAATGATCAGTGGTGTGGGGAAACTGAATAGGGAGCTGTTATATACCTCTTCAAATAAATACAAGAACCAAGAGTCACCCAATGAAATTAATAGGCAGAAGGTTTAAGTCAAACATAAGGAAGTACTTCTTCACACAGCACACAGTCAACCTGTGGAACTCATTGCAAGAAGATGCGGTGAAGGCCAAAAATATAACTGGGTCCAAAAAAACATTAGATAAGTTCATGCAAGATAGGTCCATGAATGGCTATTATGCTCTGGGTGTCCCTAAGCCACTGCCAGAAGCTGGGACAGGACGACAGGGGATGGGGCATTTGATAAAGTACCCTGTTCTATTTATTTCTTTGAAGCATCTGTCACTGGCCACTGTCAGAAGACAGGGCACTGGGCTAGATGAATCATTGGTGTGATACAGTATGGCCATTCTTATGTTCTTAAGAGTCTAAAATCCTGAATGAGTGAGTGAAGTCTAAACCCACTTGGAAAGCCATCAGTCAAGTTGCAGTCATTTGTACATTATCACTATGTTTCCTTGCAAATAGAAGAATTAGGTGGCTCTATTTAGGACTGTTCAAATCTGAGAGACTTCAAAAGCATCAGTGCAATTTTGTTACAAGGTTTCCTCAAGGATTCTATGGACCTACCATATATCAGTGTATCAGGAACTGTTGTTTCAGAGACACAAAATGACACATGTGCATTACTTTGGGGAAAAAAAATCAGAATAAAATGGTAGACACTAAATAGACTAAATATAACTCTAAAAGTCACATGATAAAAATATCTGAAGTCCTGAGTATTTGTATCCAAAGAAAGCTTCAAACTCATTTTTCTAGTTACTTTTGAAAGTAATTTCATTGTATAATGTTGTCTATTACATACAACATTTGGATCCTTGGAAAAGTGCTCTGCTAAATCTAAAATAAAGTGAAATCACACACATTACTTTATAAAGACATTAGGTCACCCACCTTGTCTCTGGAATATCCTGGGACCAACATGGCTGCAACAAAACTGCACACAAAAAGGAAGATACAGAATTTTGCAGTCTTAACTAACCCTGCTATTTTGGTTAAATTTTGGTTAGGATATTTAGTACCAACAGATAAGATACTCTCTCGCACTTTCAGCTAGATACCTTCTTGACTTGGGATATGAAGCAGTTTTACTGTGTTGCTTTTAAACGGTTGTCATGTTTTTAATTCCTATATTAATAGTCAAATTGAGCAGTCCTTTAGGACCTCACTGGATGAAAGACAGTATATTTATATATCTATATCTATCATTACCACTTCTCCTTCATTGGGATTCCACCAAAATACAATCAGCTGGTGATTTAGGCCTTCATTCAATTTAATCAGAGACTGAGGCCTTGAAGGAGCAATCTGTGTTAACATGGCTCTCACTCATCTCTTACTAGTATTTCCTAAAAAAGTGAACTTACTATGCTCTCTGGAAGCATGGCTACTCATGGGCCTGATCCAATGACATCAACAGAGAAGTTCCTATGACTTTCAAATGGCATTGGATCAGGACCTAGAAAAGTTTGCCTCAGATCTCCCTAATCAAGGATGGGACTCCCTGTGGCAGCACAGAGCGTAAGCAAATATTTTGTCTACTTTCTCTAACTGTACAATAGGAGACTCTTTCCATTCACCTGTAATCTAATTTTGGATATGTCAAAAAACAACAGTGAAGCTGCATTGGCAAAGACCTTGGTGCAGACTAAGAATCCAAGTGCCTAAATCCATGGTTCCAGGTGGGCTTGTACAGCCTGCATTGAAGCCCATTCCATCATAGCTTCCCTGCTATTTTGAAGTTGTGCTAGCTAGATTAAAGCTATCATAGGTCTGTCTCTTTGAGCTGCAAGCACACCTTCAATTGCAGTGTAGAAATACCCACAGAAATCTAATCACAAATCTAATTGTCTAGAACTGCAGCCGCAGATCTCTCTCTCTCTCTCTCTCTCACCCCCGTACATTTGGCTGGGACAATAATTTGTGAATCCTGCCTGTAACGAGACTAGTTTACAGTGAAAAATGTCTCAGTCAGAGAGAGCCACCATTCCTAATTCAAAAACAAAATTGCTAATTATTTCAAAAGAGGTCCATCACAAGTTCCAGTCTGAGTAAATGTAAATCAGTTGGCAGCCTTTTAAACTGTGGTTATGCTAACTTAAAAGTGTAGTCAACTGGGATGACATGACTGTCTAGGCGGGTTTCTGATCCTCACCACTTCTTTTAATTCTTATCAAGAGATTTGCTTAATTGGGCTGCTTTTATTGAGGCCAAATGGAGAGAATGATTTCTAATAGGTGAAAGGAATCTAAGCTAAATTTACCCATAATAACAACAATAATTTCTATTGCTTATACTTCCTTTGAATTTGCAAGGCGCCTAATATGGTTTACAGGATTAGAATAGGCCAGTGTTGTATTTTAAAATGTATTTATTTTCTCTAGAGTTATACAAAAGCAGAATGAAGGGATCAAATCAAGGCTCTAGATGACCCTGCCATAAATTACAAAAACAATTAAATAGCCAGTGCAGCAGAAAAACTTACCCTCCAAAGTGGCCCACACAAATAGATACAACTTGAAGAGTGCCCTGAAGATCTATAGAATTGGGCTATTTTGGATCATTGGGAGTTTGTTCCAGACCTGAGGTCACTTTCTTGGCAAAACTCTGTTTTAAAATAAGAATTAGCTCAAGTGTCTCTGCTGACTGCAATTGTGGCAATGTAACAGAGGGAAAGAAGCAATATACAAAGCAGCAAAATCATAGACCATTCATGACATTTAAAAGACATTTTCATTGGGAAAACTACTCAAATTCTTATCTTCCAGACTTATAGTTGGATCATACCTAATATTACCACTGGAAAGAGGCACACCTTATATTAATTGCCCAGAAGGTTTTTTGTTAAATTATTCTGAAACAATTTGAGCTTCTCAAAAGATAACAAAACTGTTTTGCTGCCTCATATTTAGGTCCAATATGAAACTATGAAAATTAGGACAGTCAGAAAACAAAAAATGTCTTGTTTAGGGTAATCAAAACCCTCTGAAGCCAAGGCTCCAATGGGAAAGTACCAAAAAAGATTTCATTCTAATGCTATTTTGCATTTCTTCATATCCAGGGGTGTGTGTGTGTTCTAGATTAGTTTATTTTTAGTGCCCTGAAATCAGAAAGCTTTAAGCAGAAAAGTAAAATCAGAATTTAGTCAGCATTTTAAGATAAAACTTCAGTATCTTTTTCTCCCAAACTGTCTTTCTAATAATGCATCTTGTCATTAATTGGCTTGTTACAAAATTCAGTGCCATACATAGGGAAAGGAAATACCAAACCAAAAATGGCCAGGAGACTAGCTTGACAAGCAAGCAATTTTATATTTTTAAATGCTATTCTGACATTAAATGGTCAGTCTGCTGATTAGAATGAGCGCTAAAGGAAACTAAAGACTTTCCACAGTAATATTTTCACTATGTCAAAAAATACTAGAGAGCCCTGAGATTTCCAATCATATGGTCTGACAAACACAAACACAATTCTATTAAAGATAACATACGAGATTCAGGTGTGCTGAATTAACTAAAAAAGGAAATAGTGCTAGAGATATTATAGAAACCCTGGCACAAATAAAATTGTTCTTGTTACTCCATTCAGTGATGCAATTCATCCCTTAAAAATTGCAGATATAAATCTCTCCCTGTATCTTGTTAGTTTTATTCATTAAGTCTTGTATCACTGTAGAGTAACAAAAGAAGTTGCTTGCATCCACTATTTGGTACAGCAGACTACTTTTGTATCATCCAGGAATTCCACTGTTATCTCCATCCTTTTTTTACAGGGACTTTGCCTCTCTTGAAATTCAAAGCTCATACTTTTTTTTTTAAACAAAAGAAATCATATTTCAACCATTGACTTCATCAGGGCTTCCCGGTGGTTGGAAACTGAAGCTAGACAAATTCAGACTAGAAATAAGATGCACATTTTTAACAATGAGAGTAATTAATTAACCATCAGAACAACTAAGTTTTGTGATAGATTCTCAGTCACGTGCAGTCCTGAAATCAAGACTAGATGCCTTTCTTAGAGGATATGATGTAGCTTAAGCAAAACTGATGGGCTTGATGCAGAAATTAGTGGGTGGGGTTCCCTGGCCTATGTTATGCAGGAAGTCAGACTAGATAATCATAATGGTCCCTTCTGGCCTTAAAAATCGGCTGATTTATGAATCATCAGTCAGCATCCTTGAGCATAGGTTTCTGAGTATTATGGGATACAGCCAAATTCACCCCTTTAAAGTCAATGCCTCATTCTGCTATCACTGATTCTCATTTCACTCTAATTTAATTGTCCTGATTTACACTTGTGCAAGTGAAGACATAATGAAGTTAGTGTTGAGCAGAATGCATCTCTTTATATTCACGTTATAGCAGTGAGTCCAGCACTTGTGAAGTGAAAGGTCATTTAAAATGTTCAGGAAGACTATAGACCTTTGCCTGATGAAGTTTTATAAATTTAGTTAGAGGAGAAAAAATGTTAAAATACTTGTTTTAAACCTAGGAATTCTCCATACTGTGGTGATAAATGGCACTGTTAATACATTGCAGATATAAACAGAAAGAACTAGTGAAAATAAAACACTGGGTTGGGATTCTGAAAGGAGTCTGGGAAAGTTAAGCACTCAGATCCCACTTATATTCCCTTAGTCTCTTTTGAAAATCACAGCCATTTGACTTCTAGTTGTATTGATACTTGAACAAGTGCACCTCAGAATGAGAGATGAGTGAAACTCATGCTTAGATGATTTCAAGTGAAATTTCACCAACCTGGCCCAAGACTTCTATATAGATCCAGGCCTCCTGTGACAATATACTAACCTACTTTATTGCATAGTCTCAATTTCCTGCCATTCTCTCTTCTTTAATACTCTGTAGTCCTGTGTTCTGCGATTTGCGTTTGTATACTGGCAAGTCATCTGTTTCCAACATCACGTACACTATATGCCACTCTCCTCTGGTTACACATGCATACCTAGAAAGTTTTGTTTTGGCTCTACTGGCTACTGGAGGATTAGGTCTACATGAAATCAGTAGAAAGGAACTGTCTGTGTCTATTGGTGATTAGTTTGGCTAACGCTCTGCTTGACGCTCACTGCTCAAAATTATGGAATAGATATTTTCTAACTATTGATGACCAGGCAGACTATATTTCCCCATTATACAGAGCCTCGTAGTGATTGAACTCTGTGTGTCCATCTCACACATAGTAGTTGCCATGCAAATTAGAACCCTCAGGATGTGTAGGTTGCAGCTGTATAGAGTGCACCAACAGTTAGCATCCCATTGGTTGAGTCAGAAAAAACTGCTAAGCTTAGCTCAACGTGTAGTCATCACACTTATTGCAGCACAGAAAAGGTGGTTATCATTGCTCATTACATAAGAAATTAGTAACTGCTGAATATTTTACAAAATACGAATGGACTCGGAGGTTCACTAGTGTGGCTTTTTCTTTTTTTGCTCTCAGCTTCCTTTAGTTCTCACCTCTCCTATTCCTTTTTCTAGGTACTAGGCTACATTCAGATACTTAACACTTGATTTCACCTTTTCAGGTATCAAATACGTTATGTTATTTAGTTACCAAAGAATATTTTGGAGCAATTACTTGGTGGGTCACCTTTAAAATTCATTTTCATTTAAACTGCAATCTGATAAAGCTTCAGTGGATATTTCAATGAAGAACTTTCCAGTGGTTACATGATTTATTATTTTCCCCTTGGAGTTTACAGTCTTTCATATAACATTTTACCTATCGTATTAGAGGCTTCATCATAAATACACATGTCCTTCAGAAGCTCATGATTCGGGAAATGAAACATTACTCAAGGAAAACACTTTTTCTGTGATTTATTCCCAGGAGAATTTTCATTAATATATTCCACTTTTCCATGTTCATTAGAAAGATAGTGCTATGTTGCTTTTTCCACCATACGCAAATAAGGGATTTACCTGTAATACTTGTCAAGTATCAGAGGGGTAGCCGTGTTAGTCTGGATCTGTAAAAGCAGCACAGAATCCTGTGGCACCTCATAGACTAACAGACGTTTTGAAGCATGAGCTTTCGTGGGTAAATACCCACTTCGTCAGACGCAGGGTATTCACCCATGAAAGCTCACGCTCCAAAATGTCTGTTACTCTATAAGGTGCCACAGGATTCTCTACTGCTGTAATACTTGGATGACAATCATGCTTAGCATGCTCTATTTTGGGATCGTTTTTTAACAGTAGTGATGTTATGTTAAGAATTTGCTAAATATAAGAAGTACATATGGACAATCCCACATATGGTATAAAATATGCCAATATGATCATTTCAGACCAAAAAAATAAAGTATAATACTCTATACTTTCCTTAATGATACTAATAATGGCACTATTAGTATCTAGTTTTTGTTTCCTCTCTTACTGTTTTCAGTTTTAGTTATGGTGTTCCATCTGTCATCCTAAAACAGATTACCATCTTCTCCTCAGCCTCTCTCTGGGTTTTACAACATCTGTCACTTACACTGGCCTGATGCTAAGCTCAGAACAAACTTGGGTTTGGGATATGGGAAGATTTCAATTTGTTCTCTCTTTCTCCCTGTTCCAATAAAAAAACCTTAAGAAAGAAGAAGACTGGGACAAATATAGGTGTTTAGTTTCTATTGTCAGCTCATATGGATGAATCTGAATTTCCTTGCAAGTATAGAGAATATTCTTAAAAGGAATACATGTAGATTAGACATGCTATTTGGATGCAGTCCCTATATCAAGTACTCCAACAATCTAAGTGAGCTTCTCAGTGGAGAGGGGAAAACTACTGAAGTTTACTGTCCCCACACGCACAGTAACTTGTTCCAATTTGTTGCATGGTTTTAGAGACTAGAGAAAATTACTCATGAATACACCTTGAGTTTTGCACATCAGTTTGCTATTCAGAGTTGTGTGATGAATGCTACATACTGTTTTATACTATTGGTTGTCGAAGCTATTCGCTCTATTAGCTATTCATAATTATTCAGGGTATGTGATTGACCTTTTAAGTCAAATGGAGTAAAATTTTCAAAAGTGCCTGAAAGACTTAAGAGCTAAAATATCTTTTCCAAGGTAACTTAGATGCCTACAAAATCACATAGGCATTTTTGAAAATTTTGTTATTATTTTCTGCTCCTTAACTCCATAGTAAGTTTTGTAAACAGGGAAAGAAATCAAAGACATGTCAAATCTTTTGGTATAGTTCTTTGCATGAACACATTCACAAGAATATTCATGAGAATAACTTTCTGCCAACATTACTGCAAAATAATCTCAAATATCTGAGGAAACATATCCATGTTTTATTATTCATATGTATGGTACCAGGCCTATTGCTCAAGTATCTACTCAGGAAGTAAGCAGCAATTATGCGAGCAGTAATGTCAGCAATGATTAACCCTGTGCCACCTACTTTCTGCATTTCTTACTAGACAAAGAGTAAGGTGAATTTTAATCCCATGTACACAATGATTTGCAGATAACCTAACTTCTCTAATAGATTGTAGACACCACTGAATGTTTTAAAGAGACAACTTGGTTCATCTCTCAAGGATAGAGCTGACTGTACTTACAAACAATGGACTGTTCTTAAGATGTTTTCTTAAAGTGAATGACACTCAGCAGATACAGATCTCAGACAATAAGCCTTATTTGGCTACCCTTTCCTTGATACTAGTCACTTACCAGAAGAAGCAGTCGTATACACTTGAACAAAGAGACAAACTTTAGAATATTTTCGAAACAAAAGCTTTTCTAAAGTTGCTACACTACATTGTAGAGATTTGTAATAGATAAATAAATAAAGTCGATATAGATGGGGAAACAATATCTTTGCCAGATTTGTTAAAAGGAAAATGTGTGATGACTCCTTCAAATATTTCAGCTTTTCCTCAAGAAAAAAAAACTCTCTTTAATTTAGGAAAATCTCCAGTGGGAAAAGCTGTTTGCAGTGGTTAAAATGTTACTGGGGAAAAAGAAGTAAGCTCTGGTGTACAAAATATTATGTTCTTTCACAGCTGCAAAAATTTAGTAAAATTAATGAGCTGGTATCTTGGCCCTTGTCTGGCTGCTAAGGCACTGCAAAACAGCCATCAAACTATCCTAACACGGGTAACAGAAGAGCAAAGCTGGCACCCTCTACAGGGACCCATCTAGCATACTGAAAGGGCCAACCACCCTTTAGAGGGGAAGAACCAGAAAAAAAACAAACAAAAAAAAACAACAAAAAACCGTACCCAGCAATCAGCTGATTCTGAGGGAAAACAAATGAAAAAGTGTCATTCGAATGAAGGTCATTGCTTTAGAACCAGGCACCCACAAGGGGATACTGAGCAGAGAACCCCGGACAACATCCACTGCTCCTCAAGAGAGTCCAAAAAACTAGTGGATGCCACCTATAGGAACTCCACCTGAAGACAATTGGACAAGTGTGCAAAATTCAGCCCCACAGTCTTGGTCACTGGGAGTCCCCATCCAACCCACTCCTACTTGATTTACAGATGCCCAACTTGGCCAATGCCAGAAGGTGGTTAATGAGGAGGTCCTATGACTTTGTGGGGCTGTGGATAGGGAGTGCATAAATAGGTGCAGGGAAAAGTGTAGCCAGAACCTCAACAACAGGTTCTGTAAAAGGCGAAAAGGGGCTGTAACCTGTTGCACTGTAAATATGCATGCACTAGTGTCTCTCTCTCATCATAAGCAGAACACATGTCAGGGGAGTCCAAAAAACACATAAAAAACACACCCATGCTCACAGCTCCATGAAGGAGATGCCAACTTATATCTCCAGCAGGCCAGGACACCAATGTGAAATACAGGCTGGCCCACTGGGGTTCCTTGCCCTCCAGAGATGGCAACAATTCCTGCAATATCATGTTAGAGTGGGACACAAGTCTGAGGAGAGGCATAGACTTGGGCACAAGCAAGTAGATCTGTTTTCAGAATGCAGCTAAGAAGGGGAGTGTCTGGATCTTACTGAGACAGCTCATATGGGAGATGTGAAGTGGCTGGGGAGTCTCGCAGGACAAAGGCCCAACATCAAGCTCAGGAGGGCCAGGGAAAACAGATGGGCAGGGAACCCCCGGCTGCAGGACTCACTTGAGAAAAAACTAGAGAGGCTAGGGGCAGGGTAGCCTTTACTTACTCAAGCACATGTCTGGGGATGCACAGTGTGGGTAACCTCACTCACCGAGCAAGCATACCAGGGTCCACCCAGTCCCACCAACCATAGTCCATGAGGTCTCAAACTTTGGTGACATCAACCAGGACCAACTTTTGGTGCATCCAGAGGGCTCTCCACTATCTGTGCCACAAGATGTGGATTGTGAAACAGGGGTTCAGCAAGGAGGTTCACACCCTCAGCAGCCACAAAGGCCTGGCCATGGAAATCAGCTTCCAGCTCAGGAGGAGGTCCTGGGAAAAGATGAGCAGCTCAGAAATATCTCAAGGAAGACCTCTTGGATGCAGACAAAAGAGCTGCTAATCATATCTGAGCTCTCAGAGGCAGCGGAAGAAGATGTTCCCTAACTAGCCCCAAGCCAAACTACAAATACTATAAAGGAGCCTCTGCAGGGCCTGGAGTTGGAAAGAGTGGACCTGGCTGTGAATGCATACCAGTCCTCGCCCTCACTTTTCTGGAGGGAAGCTCAGGATATCTGCAGAGACCAAGTGCTTCTCTGGCCAGAAGAACTGCCTTCTTCAGAAGGCCGGCCAGGGTACCCGGGCATGGGCTCAGGGTGTTAAACCAGTGCCAGGGCATGGACAGGACCAGCTTGTTAATAACCAGCACATTAATAACCAGCACCTTCTCCTGAAGGCAAAGGTACAACATGAGCCCTGTCCACCTGCACAAGTGGTCAGACACCTTGGCCTGAAAGTCAGTCCATTTTTCCCAGGGGAGGGTTCAGTGGTGAGAGGCACAAACCCAGATATAGCAGTGAACCTGCACATCACTGGATGGTGTGGAATGCAGGTGGGAGGGATTGCACTTGTGCCCCACCCCCAACTATCAGGCAGAGGATGCTACCAAATAGATGGCTTCGCAGGCCTCCATCTACACCAGATCTTCTGGGTCCTGGGACAAGAGAAGGACATAATTGGCATATGCCAACTGGGCTACTCTCAAAGCTGGGTCACTGAGCACCAACCCTGTCACTCACTTTGTGTAAGAGACAAAGGAAGGGCTGGACAGTGATGACATAGAATTGGATATTTTGGAGCTGGCAGATCTCTAAAGTAGCACACAGATTTCCAACAATATTTTTATTTGATATGCTAGTTTGGCGATTCCATCTAAATAGGGAAGAGAGCATATGTTTATGATCAGATCCATTGTGAAACATCAGGAACAATAGTTCGCTATTAATATTTCATAATAAATGCAGTTAATTTCATTTAAAAGTCACCTAACGTTAGAAATGCTAGACATGATCCCTTTCTTTTAAAAACTAAAAATGTGTTCTGAGATGAACTGATTAAGAAATATCAGAACAAAGTATGCTAATTTGTAATCTAACATCTTTTTCAGCCAAGCTGGGAAAAATGCAATGGAACACCAAATAAGACAATTTATTACACAGATAAAGCTGAGTGATGCTGTGGTTAAGAGACTTGGCTGTTCTCCAGGGCCAATCTGTTGTTGTCTAGATTGTGTTCCATAGCAAATTAAACAAGTGGCCACAGTTTACACCTCTGTAGTTCTCAGAGAATCATCATTTTCAGTCCCAGAAGAAAGGATGACAAGAATTAAAGTTACATGGTTGCCCAGAGGACATTATTCATAGAAATTGAACCTACTGTTGTATCTACTTTTCCTGAAATAGTTGCAGTATTCCCTGTATTTCAGATTGGAAATATCAGAAATACCATGGTAAATTTAATGGCCAGTGTTTAAATGTCAGCCACTGTATAGCATTTTCCATGCATCATCAGGTAGATTCTGCTGGCCCATACTCAGGTATGCATTGTGGAAGAAGGGTCCTACTGAAATTGTGCTGTTAGGGTGCAGGTCAGGCAAAGCTGCAATCCCTCTTCTCAAGGGGCTGCGAGGACTGCTCCATAACTATCACCTTGTTAGTCATCTGTCTCCCATTACTCACGGGCCAGGAGAGTGGGTAATCCATAGGAGAGGGCAGTATACTGCACACTTTCAAGGGGTGTAGTAGGGTGTTTGTTCCCCTTTGCATCAAAGAGCTCCAGGATGAATTCTGCGCTTTGCCTGGGCTGGTAGAACTCTGCAGAATTCTCAGTGCCAGACTGGCCTAGATAGCAAAGTCTTGCAATAACTCTTGACTAGACTGGATCTTGCCATTTCAGCACAATAATGTTAATTAATCATAAGCTGTTCGGCATTGAAAACTATGAATGTCAGTGAAGTGTGGTGTAGAAATAGTGAGGGAGCCCATTCTGGATGGGAAACCAGAATGATGCACATAGTAAATACAAAAATATATAGATATACTGCTCTATGTATGGGTTTAGCATATGGGTGCTGGGTGATGGTGGTGGCCCATTGTAGATGTGCGGACTCACCTCACCTCCTGCTGGTTACTTCTGGGAATTAGCTCAGTTCCAGCTCCGGAGCGCCCTCTGCAGGCCAGTGATCCACCTGTTCTCTGGCCCTGTGTCCCTCCCTGGACCCGGTGCCCTTTTATGTGGAGTGCTGCCCCCAAGCAGTCACCCCTTTTTCTGAGGGTTTCCCCTTCCCAGGGGACTCCCACCCTCTATCCCCACTTTGCCTCAGTATATGGCTACTGCCCAGTCTCCATTTAGCCCCCGTTCACTGGGGCATACTGCAGTATCAGCCACTCATCATAGGCAACAGGGTTTGGACCGGCTGCCCTAGCCTACCCCTGGGCTGCCCTCTGCAACCCCCAGTACCTTTTAGCCTAATGCTAGGTCTCAGCCTGGGGCTTTCTAGGCTAGAGCTCCCCCACTCCTCAGCCCTGTTCCCCTTAGGTACTTTGTCTCTAGCAGCCAGGCCATCTCCCTCTACAGCTAGAAAGAGACTGACTGCTTCTAGCTCCTCTGGCTTTCTTATGAGGACCCGTTGCTCAGTTTGGGGCATGGCCTCAGCTGCAGCCACTTCCCCAATCAGCCCAGCCTAAAGGCTGCTTTCTCCAGCCACAGCCCCTTCCCAGGGCTGTGTTTTAACTCCTTCAGAGCAGGAGCAGGGGGTCCACCCTGCTACACCCATGATATACAGGAGGTCAGACTGGATCATCTGGTGGTCCCTTCTAGCTTTAAACTCTAACAAGGATCTAAAGTCAGAGATTCATAAACAATAACCATGTTTGAGAGACAAAATGGGTGAGGTAATTTCTCTTTTGTTGATGAGAGAGACAAGCTTTTGAGCTTCCACAGAGCTCTTCTTCAGGTCACCATGTGTCTAAACTGAAAATATTTGAGGCCAGATCTTTTGTTCTGCTCAGGCAGTAGAAACTAGCAATTAAGCTGCCCTAATGGGGAATCACCAGGTGGCATAAAACCAGCATAGCCAGCTCAGCTCCATCTGTTCCACAGATCCAGCCCTGGTTATAAGGGCAAGGGGCCATGACCAGATTGCTACCTGTTCTGGCTGGCTATAAGATACTACCTCACCCACCTCATGTCTCTAATATCTTGGGAATGACACAGCTACACCACTGCATAATAACTATATTTGTAGGCAACATTCCTATGAAAATTTCACACACCAAGATCGGTCAAAACAAAAAAAGAAAACACGCTAAGTTCTGCTGCCCTCACAGTATTTGGAAAAGACCTCCTGGGTACTTATTTCTCTAGGCACATTTTTAAATGAGCACAAAAAAGAATTTTTTTTGAAGTTCTCATTGACAAAAAGTTGATTTTAAAGAGAGAGAAATTGTTGATGACATTCCTCACTCAACTAGAAACATTTAAAGGTAGAGCAGGTTGTTCTGACACATCCCTCTGAGGTTACAAATTTATGAGCTTTGGTTATTGGACTGTTTCAAAGACACATTCAGAATGATGGCTCGGTGGCATCAAGTCCCTTATCAAGTAGCTTCAACCACAAAAGCCAAATTAGAGAGTCTAAAGCAGGAGGCTTTAGGAATCTCAATTTTATTCAGCTCTGGAGGCCACCAGACTATTATGCCAACCCTCCTACAAAGCATAAAAAGTGAAGAAGAAAGAGTCATAGAAGGTTCCCCACCCACATCCTCTTCCTCTTATATATTCAAAATCATCTTAAACTGTCACCAAGGGGATCCTTAGCAGTGGAGTAGGTCCATCTTTCTTGAAAAGTCCTAATTCCTCTGTCAAGTATTTGCAAAAGCATCATGTGTCAAAATGGAAAATAGTTTGGGGTCAGATCTTTTGTGCCGCTCAGGCAGTGCAAACTAGCTCCTGAGCTGCCCCAGTAGGGAATCTTCAGGTGGTATAAAACCAGCATAGCCAGCGCAGCTCCATCTGTTCCACAAATCCAACCACAGGTGTCAGGGCAAGGGTCCATGGCCAGACTGCCTCCTATTCTGGTTGCTGGCTGGCCACAATATCTGGGTAATCTAAGCAGAATTTTCCTTTCTTTCCACTACCACCCGACTCACTGCCTTAGAATCTGGCTCTTTATGTCTAAACTATACCTGATTTGCTTTCTTGCAGTTTCAACAACATTACAAATCCCTTATCTCTTTTCCTCCCCAAAATAAAAATGTGTCTAACATAACCCATAAAAAGGATGTGACTTTTGTCATGCTAACCAAAAAGATTTGGCAGGTAAATAGAGAAAAAAACAAACAAACCAAAAAAAACACCTCCCATCCCCTATCACTACATCTTACATATTCCAAGCCTTATGCTGCTAATTTTGTGGATCCAGGCCATCACTTACACCAAAACGTATTTTTGTTGGTGAACAAACCGAGCAAGAACACTATCCCTTTAGTTATAGTTAATAATTACCATATTCAAGACACAAGCCATAATTTGGCCATCTGTTCTATTTTAAAAAAGGATGGGAAATAAAGCAAAATTACCTCTCTGCTATGTAAGGGTGGAGACTTACTTCATTTTGTAATTTTTCCAGGTTCTTCACAAGTGGTGAAAGCACTAAGTGTTTAGGAAGTTAAATGCATCAGTGTCATATTTCAAAGAAAAATTATATCACAAAGAATTAAAATAGGGGGTTGTGATTGATTAAACTGTTGTGAGTGCTATTGACTTTTTGTTTTTATTTCCCTGATCTACCCAGACACACAGTATTTATTAATTTAAAGAAACAAATGAAGAGGATATGTTGAAAATTAAATGCCCAACTTCCAGGTGGTCCTAGAAAAGTAAAATGCATGTATTTTAGTGACAAAAAAATATAAACTATTAAAACAATTGATTTAAATTTTTTTGAAACCTATAATTAAAGTAGGCATATTCTTCAGTGGGTTATACTGAATTGTGAGCCTTATTAATTAACGAGATTAATTAAACATGGCAATTTTTCTATGATGATTCTCCCCCGAGGCTTTGAAAGCTTTAACAGTGTAATCAAACTCCAGAGGCTTTAGACAATAGAAAATATATTAGGTTATTATCAAAACTACTGAATAAAGTAATAATTCAGGAGCTTCTACAGAATGTAATAGGTTATGTGTGATGTACCTTACTAGCATGCCACAGATCACTAGGCATTAAAGGAATCAAAATATGCAAAACCACCTCCACCAGCTGGTTGATAAGACTAGACTGGGGAGAGTGCACACTACATAGAATTCCCCCAACAGCCCCAGTGGCATTTTTCCTCCTTGTGCTCAGACATAATGCTCTTGACACTGGCCTTTCCCCCACCATATCACTCCTGATAAGGCAATGGTGTTGAAGAGCTATCTGAAAATTTTGGATTACATTATATAGTCACTGTCATAAACAGATAGCTAAGGGTTAATGTTTCTTTTACTTGTAAAGGGTTAACAAAGGGAACCAAACACCTGACAAGAGGACCAATCAGGAAACCGGATTTTTAAAAGCTTAAGGGAGGGAATTTGTGGGAAAGAAGAGGAGATCGACCTTTTGGACCCGCAATCCAGGGGTAATTTGAAATGGGTCACATCTTTAATAAATTCGTTTTTATAGAGGACGAACAACATACAGTTAGGGATTACTAATAGAACATGAGGGGGATGAAAAATTATGTTTAGACTGCTACCGACCATGCAGGGGTGGACTGCTAACTCTACAACACTTTGCCCTTGATTTATGACCATTACAGTAGTTGTTGTCACCTCCCCACAGTAGGGCACAGGTGATCTGTTGCAAAACAAATGAAACATTACGCAGATATATAACTAAAAAAATAGTAGCACGACTACACACTTAGATACCACTATACTACCCAATATGAGTATAAATAGAGCATGAAATAACTCACTCACACATTCAACAGACGATCCATAACTAATTATTGGGTATATTGCAAATAAAATGAGACCAGTTTGATTTGCTGCAAATAGACATATAAAAGATACTGGAGTTAAGGACCTCCTTAACACACACCACATATAGATTGTTGTAGATATACACACACGCACTCACAGTTTTATGCAGAGGTTAGACAGCTGATTTGGAGCTTAAACTAAACAATTTAGTTGAATCAAATGTTGGCAGAATCCCTATTTTTAACAGTTGTTCTTAAGAGTTTGGGTATGTGAAAGAGGGCCTACAATTATGGGACCAAGGTTTTTACAGGTTATACGCGCCCGGATAACCCATCTTACGGCGGCTGGGGAGTAGAACCAGGGTGCATAGAGGGAAGTGTGGAATTAACAAATACAGGTCCACTGCACCACTCTCACACTGAATATTTCACCTGACACAAAATAACCTCGATGTACTGTGGGATTTCAAGCTTTGCTGGTCACCAACAAAGATGGTTGATCATCCACACCGACTTAGCAGACATTCACGTATGGACATGGGGACAAGGTAGACAGAGGAAAAGACTTTGCCATGTCTCGTGTGTACTCTACATTTCTCTACATGCGACTTACAGTGCTAGCACAGACACCACTAGAGACACACAAATGCAGTATCCAAACATGTAACCACAGAACATCATGCACACAGACTTTGTTGCGACACTAATAACCATGTATTTATAAACTTTTCAGCCTGGTACCACACCAAGCTTTCCTGATGTTGGTTTAGAAGCTACAAGACCAGAAGCTTAGAAACAAAGTAGCACAGTGCTCCCATGGCAGACCTGCTCGTCTTGCCACAAGTGTGTTCGGTATTTGGCCTGCACAAATGCCTAATTAAAGTGGTGCATTTTTTTGCTGGTTTAGATTGTTTTTTTCTATTATTTTTATTCTAAAAATTTCCCAGCCCACTCTGCCATGGCCTGGGAGGTTCTGAAGGCAGAAGAGGACTGTTTGTTACTCGTTTGAATGGCATTTCGCCTGGAGAGAATCTAACCAAATATCCCCCTCCGCACTTCCGAGGTTCCAAAAGTCTCCCCTTGCTGGGTTCATGTTCCTTTTTTTTTTTTGACATCTACTGCTGTGTAAGATTGAGAGTGTGTTTTAAATCGCTGTACCCAGCTTAAGAAGTCTCTGTACCAGCTTAAGGCACTTAACTAGGTTTGAGTACTACATACATTTTTATTTCTCTGCTTTTGCAGCAGAGGTTTGTAAATCTGGGTGCAGTTTTTTATTTTTAAATTTAGCCAATTGAAGGAATACCTTATTACAGGTTTTTCACAGAAGCCAAACTGCAGCTACTTTCTTTTTGATTGGAGCTGAGGGTTTATATATTAATAAGTACCTAGCCAATTTGTTTGTTTGTTTGTTTTTAAAGATCTCTTTAGACAGTGTTTTCTTAAACATTTTTCCAACAGTTGTGAATAACCACAAACCACAACAAAACCAAACTGATAAATATTAATATTAAGCACTATAACCCCTAATTTATAAAAGAGCAGCTTACAACATTTTGTTTCACATATTTTCTTCCCATGTTTTCCGGGGGTCCCAAGCCTTTTTTTTCCAATGTGCCATTACTTTTCAATTTATACCCCTTTTTTCAATTGGAATAGTTTCTCTTTTAGAGATATTTTCTCCTTTTTACAGGCTGTTCGGCAGAGGTAGCTATTATTACAAGCCTCCCACAGCAGCCAGATCCCTGCAGCATCTCTTTTTGCTGCATTTGGGGGTTTACATATGAGGATATATTGGGCCAATCTATCCTCTAGGTCCGAAATGGTGCAGATATTTGCAAGGGCTTGTTCAGTCCAAGAACTGTGCCCATATTTCTGAAGGATTTGTTTAAAAGGTATTATCTCTTTAATAAAATGTGAGGTAGAAGCTACTTTTGACTTCATTTCTTCCTCTGGGACTGTTTTCCCTTGCCTTTTCTTAAACATTTTTAATTTTGTTTAGTGAGCAGCACTGTCTGGTCCCTGGGACCCTCTTGTTGCCCCTGATTTGATTTTTTTTTTTCTCTTTTTCTGCTACCTCTTCGGAGGCCAGCAGGTTTTGTCAACAATTTTTTGAGCTCTTTATTTTCCTGCTACTCACACAGGGGCCAGCAGGTTTTGGTTAACCAAGAATAGAACTGTGCTCTGTAGAGCCGGTTGTGTGCACACAGATTGGTTTACAATAAGTGAGGCAAAAATACCAATAATCCCCCTTTCGCTATTCTCCACCAAAATGTTATACCAATAAAAACTAGCAGGATTTATTAAAGGGGACAAGACATTTGTCACATTTATTGTAATAACATAATAAAATAAAAGATAACAGCAACAATGTTGTGTTCTCTTATTCCTATAATTTTATATATATATATTATATATATATATTATCATTTTATTTAACACAATTTTTTTATACAAGTTTTCTGTTGAGATTATATCAGTTACCACGCTAAAAGTTGCTTGTGACAAGAAATACTGGCCAGGTACTCTGTACACAAGAGTGGAGCCGATCCGGTCAGGATCACTGATGCTCCTGGAGCTGGCAGCAGAACCATGACTCAAGATCCTCAGTCTCTTAGAGTCGCACGCTTTAATAGGGCATTCTGCTAGTTGTTATATCTAATCAGCAGGTGGCTGGCCTCCACTGTTGGCAGAGAATGTTACCCAAAAGTTTTTTATCTCACCTACTTTTTTACAGGTTTTTAGTTTGGATTCAAAGTTTATAGGTCTTGCTGGTGTCACGCTGCTTTGGGTTGGTTGATCACTCCGTCAATATGCAGGGTGACTTAAGCCTTGAACCTGTTTTGATCTTCTTCTGTTGTTTTTCTTGTCCTTTTCTTTTTTAAGGGTGGAATGCTTTCACTTTGTTTTAACTGTTGTCTAGGTCTACCGCTGATTGTAGTTGAACTTCACCTCATCAGGACGGCTGGGCTTGGAGTTGATTTTTCATCCATACACATGCCTCATTTCACACATCTAAACTAACTAATAAGATTACACTGCAGGGTTTGACAAAAAATGAAAGGTTGGAGGAAGCTTTTACAAAATGGAGTGAGTGTTTTAAAATGGGGTTTGAATTACAATATGGCAAACAGTGAACAGAAGTTACAATGCAGGCAAGTGTAGTGAATGGTGAACAGAAGTTACATTAATAAAGTGAACAATTAAAAACAATTTCATTTATCAGTTCTACACCATCCTGACGGCAGCCTCCACCAACAGATCCAGCATGAATCTAAACTTCTACCTTGTGAAGCCACCAAGTCTGAGCTCCACAGCTAACACTGCTTGCCCTTCCCCAAGCGTGAATCTCCCTGGTGTACAGCAGCTCCCACTGCCACCAGTGGGAGTTAAACAAATCAGAAGTATTCAACCAGGAAAATTTAGAGGACTTATCTGCTGCTCGGTTAATGACAACAGAAGTCACACATGCATATTGGGCCTGATCCTCACTATTTAAATAAATGGGACATTTGCTATAGAATGCAATGAGAGCAAGAGTTGGGAAACTGAGTTACTCACATATTGCAAGACTAGAATGGATTTCTTAGGGCCTTAATTCAGACTAACATATGCTTAACTAATGGGGATCCATTCCCACAATACACTGTGCATTTTACTTGCATGAGACATGCCTGTTCAGGGACATAATCACCCGGTATACAATGACTAATACTCCCACTCATCTTCAGACCAAAATAGATTTTCACAGAATAGGGATTTTTACTTCCCCTCTTCAGGAGGTGTATGTAAGCAGTAAGGTAAGCACCCGTAAACATCCTCAAGGATACTGGATTGTTAATAACTTATAAAAATAAAACAACCACTTGCTGCTGGGAGATGAGTCTCTCTCCTCTCAAGAGCTCTGGCTATTTATGCTAATTCCTTTAAAATTAGAAATTGTTTCTGTAAAGTCAAGTGCCCATGAGGGGAAGAGCAGTTTTATGGTTGAGGCATTGGCAGGGGACTCTAGGAGCCAGGCTCAGTTTCTGGCTCTGCCACAAACTTTCTGGGGATACATCTACACGGCAAGCAGAAATCTTCACCACCATGTCTCAGCCCCCGTGTTTATAGATTCAGGCTTGTAGGGCTCAAGCTATGATACTGAAAATAGCTGTGTAGACATTTGGGCTAAGGCTGGATCTTGGGCTTTACAGCTGGGGGTCGGGAGGGTGGGAGGAGAAGGGCTTCAGAGCCAGAGCATCTGCACAGCTATTTTCAGCACCCTAAGTTTGTGCCCTGAAAGCCTGAATCTGTAGACTGGGTTCTGAGACTTGCTGCCATGAGTTTCTGCTTGCCATGTAGATGTACCCTGCGTGACCTGGGGAAAACTTGTTGTGTCTCTGTTTCTTTAACATAAAAATAATGATTTTGTGAGCACCTTGTCCATCTTGTCTATTTAGATTGTAAACTCTTTGGGGCAGAGTATATTTCTACATTTATTTGAGCCCCAATCTTGATTCTGGCCTACGGGCAATACTGTAGTACAAATAAATAAATGAATGCACCAAATCCAGTGATGGACATTCACCAGTCTGAATTCTAGGCAAATTTAACGTAATGTGGCAATTATAACAGACATTATATGGGTTCCCATAATGGCTATTGTTCTTCCTTCTCCCTCATCCTCCCACTGACCCCAGAATGGAATATTGTATGTACTTACACTGAGATTCATAAACTAGGAAAATACTAGGAACCTTCACAGACAAAGTATCAAAATATATTTATGTTGTATATGTGGATTAAGTTATTTATGAATTATCCTCCCTGTTCTGCAGCTGAGCAAATAGCACTCACTGAATCTTATTTTTAAACAAGCAAAGGACAGGATATCTTCACCAAAAAGGAGTGTTTGTTATTCAAAGATTATTTGTACAACTCAGATACAAATTCTAACTTAACCCCAAGCAAAAATGCAAATCTTCTTCCTTTGGATTAGACCTCAAAAATTCTCCTTCTGTTATTAGCTTTTGTAATTGTGATTTAACTCTGTAAAAGTTTTTATCCACAACTTAAATATTTCCTCCAAATTCTGAATTACAATGCATATTTAGCTGCCTGGACATAAGTGTTGCTAAATTATTCTGAAAAGCTGCATGTCATTTTTGAAGAGGCAAGTTTTTCCCCCTCCAAATAATTTGGATTTATAGTGACTTGTTTATAAAACTTTTTAACCTCTTAAAAAAACCCAAAACAACCGAACAAAGAACAGGTCATGTTTTATAAACTACTTTTTACAGATTCTGACTTTTTGTTGTTACACCCAGCTGGGAGTTAACTGTGAAGAGATTTCTTGGAAGACACTGTCAACTGTTTGGAATACATTTTTGAAAAATTAATACCCTAATGGCATATTCAGTTAATTACCTCATGCACTAGTCAGCTGAATTATGGATGAACATTTAGAAAGAAATGAATATCTTATTGGTTATGGACACAGGAATCTGCAACAGGTCATGAAGCTAGGCAGAAGAAAAGCTTACATAATCATCTAATAATGCAATTGAGGCAACCTCCTTCCCCCCTCTGGGAAAAAACAAACAAACAAACAAAAAAAACAGACAAGTGCAAGTGTTTCAGGGGTGGAAATCAATGGTTTATTCAGACTTACAATGTGGAATAAAGGCCAGACAATTTTTTCAGGCACAGAGGAGATCTTGTGCTGTGCATTTCACTGCAATCTATACATTCAATCACATCAGTGATGGCAAGTATTTAGGCCTCCACATAGCACAAGCACACGAGAAGATAACTAGCTCTTTGTATCTGCAAATTCCTCAATCGTGGACCTGTTCCAGTTCTTTTTTGTTATCATGAAAGGATTTCAAGTAGCCCATTACTCTGGTGGCAGAGGTCATTTTTGTGGATTCAGTCCTTTTCCTTTGCACAGAAACCTGCTCAGTTAGGAACATCCTGCGGAGTCATGTTTGTTTATTGATAAATGTACTTCCTTTCAAATTTGACAGCCACTGATATCTACACCTCTTGAGGACTTAGGAAGAAAACAATCAAAACCAACCAAACCAAATGAAAACACATTAAGTGGGGTTATATAATTAAATTAAGGTGAAACTGGATGGAAACTGAACAGAAGCTAGATACTGAGTAAGAAATATTTAGAGAGCATAAGTGACTTATAGGCTGAGCCTAAATCCCATTAAAAGTCAATCAGCTTTAGGCTCCCAAGTCACTCAGGCATATTAAAAAATGTTACCCTTTGTCTCATTATACGGAGTTATTTTCATCCAACCTCTGTTGATTTTAACCACTGTAACAGACTTGTCCCCCTTTCTAACATCAGTTAACCTCGGTGTACATTCATTTAAAGGTCTATAATGATTTCAGGGCAGATGTGATTTTACCAGCCACTGCCGCAGTGGATGGAGGTGTGCAGAGACACCACATCAACATAACTTCCCGGGCAAGAGAACAGAGGTAGCTGAACAGGATGCTTCTGAAGACACCATGCCCCCACTGCTCCAGCATAGACCACTAACCTGTGTGGAAAGAGAACGTGAACTTTGTCACCCCTCTCCTCATTTGGGGTGCTTGGCACTGCTGATGGCAATAGGATTCCATCATACCTTCAAGTCTTGTATTGAATTTCACCTCTGTGCAAAGGACCCATTTGGAGTAGTGCACAGAGTCCTCTATACAGAGGGGAATTTCACCCTCAGAACATTCTGGGTGCACTCCAGTGCTGCCCAGAGGATTCAGGGGGCCTGGGGTTTTCGGCGGTGGAGGGCCCCTGCCGCCGAATTGCCACCAAAGACCCGCCGCCGAAGTACCGGAAGGACCCCCCACCGTGGGTCTTCAGGGCACTTCGTTGGCAGGTCCCAGAGTGGAAGGACCCCCAGCTGCTGAATTGCTGACGGCAACCCAGAGCGGAAGAAGCTGTAGTGCCTGGGCCCCATGAGAGTTTTCTGGGGCCCCCGGAACAAGTGAAGAACTCCGCTCCGGGCGGCCCTGGTGCACTCTCCCTCATCTTGCACATCTTCATAAAGAGCAGTTAGAATCATCTGGCCCCTATGTCATAAGTAGATAGGTAAGGTAAGGGTTAATTTTCTTTTACTGTAAAGGGGTTACAAAGGACCAGAGACCAGAGGACCAGAGGACCAATCAGGAAACCGGATTTTCAAAAGTAAGGGTGGGAACCTCTGGAGGTTTTTGGCTTTGTTCTGTGTCTTTTTGTTTTCCTCGGCTGTGAGTAAACAAGCTTTTCTTCTAACCCCATCTTCTTTCAAATATTCTATCATCAAGTGTGAGTACAAAGGAACCAAAGTAATCGGCTGTGATGTGCTTTGATTTGTATTTACATGGGTGTTGATTTGCTGGACTGGTTTAATTGGGCTATCTTTTAAATCAGACTGTTTATTCCTATTTTCTTATAAGCCAAGAGCCTGTATTGACATCTTAATGCAGTGATGATATTTTTCTGTATTTTCTTTCTCTTTATATAAAGTTCTTTTTAAAACCTGGTTGAGGTTTTTGGTTTTTCTCTGGTGAGGCTACAGGAAGGAGGGGTGGAAAATCTCTTTATGTTAGCTTTACTAGGTTTGAAGGCATCGCCTCAGAGGGAGGGTGATTACCCTCTTTGTTTTGCCTTCAAGGAGTTAAGTACTGCATCGCCCAGGCTCACCCAGGGAGGGAAGCGGGGGAGCAGATAACGAGGAGACAAGGGGGAGGAACTTGTTTTCCCGTTTGAGATAGGGAGACCCAGGGGTCTGGGTCTTGGGGGTCCTCCCAGGGAAAGTTGGGGAGGCCAGAGAGGGGGTCCCCCCAAGGAATTTGGGGAACCCAGGCTGATAGTAGCCTCAATACTATCTGGTGGCAGCGAAATAAGATCCAAGCTGGGTATAAGCTTGGGGAGGTTCACAGTAAGCACCCAGATTTTGTACGCTAAGGTCCAGATTTGGGACAGACGTTTACCACACCCTACCATACAGATTTCCTTTTATAGGGTGGATTTGTGCAACAAAGCAGTTCAAATAATGACCCTGATCATCATCAATGAGAAGTTTCTCATGTTGTCATGTACTAAGTGACACATTGTTAGAACTCGCCTCTGCTGGGCAGAGTGTTCTAAGCATGTGCAGAGGGAAACCCTCTTTAACTACATTTTGTGATCTGCTTTGCAGTCCTCAGATAGAAGATACTCTATAGAGGCATTTCTTAATCAAGCCTGGTGCAGCCCACAAGTGGGTCATGAAGGATGACTGCTGGGCTGAAGCAAAGTGCCTTCTCTCCTTCCCTCCCAAAAGTAGCTCAACTAGTAGGATGCAAGGGAAGGAATGGATAAATTCTGCTTTCTCATGGTTCAGCTCCTCTCTGACGACACTGCACTCAGCGCCAGAGGAAAGGTGCTGCTTCAATGTGCTCATAGCTCTCCACAGCTTCTCTGAAGCAAGTGTAGAACATGTGGGCAGGAAGAGCAGGCAAGGGAAAGAAAGTTTGAGAGAGAGGCGCTGATAAAGATCTGCCAATCTAACCCTCTCCACCCAGCAATCTAACATCCCTCACCCCCTGGCACCACTTCCACCCAGTATTAATCAATCCCTCTAGTCTTTCCAATCAAAGCTAAGAATAATTTCTTGCCATGGTCCCAATCCCACAAGGTTTTGGGAGATAGCAAACCAAGGCAGGTAGATCTGAGAAGAAAAAAAGTGTGAAAGCCACTGTGCTATAAAAAAAAAAAATCTAATTAATGGGATGCTTCGCCAAAAAAATAAAATCATTTAGTGATAGCTTTTATTTTCAAGCCCATCCTGGATACATACAAATGTGAACAAAGCACTTCAGCAAACACTTCTACATAGTTATAACCAGGAACTGTTTGGGTTCATGGCTTAGCATAGGTGGACCTCATCCACTGACCTGACTCTTTCCTTTGCTTCCCTTTCAGACTACCCTGATGGAGGCTCTCTCTCTGTTTCCCTAATGCTGATGTCTTTGGATCCTTTAAGGCAAAGGGCACCTTCCATATTTTCATGTCAAAATAAGGAAAATCAGTTTCTGTACCCAAAGGAAGGAAATGATGAGGCAAAAGTCATTAAACATTAGCTATTTCATCTTGGATATCTAGTCTGGCAGTGGGAAGAAAGTACATAATGTTTTGGAACAAGATTCCATAATGCATTCTCTGCTCTACTGTACTATAGCTGGAAGATAAGGGAATTAAATATGAGAAGAGGGTAGAATTTTTTTTATATTTACTATATATATGGAATTCATATAGAACAAAAAGGTAAAAAATATTGTTTCAGTGAAATGTATCTTTACTTAGGGTACTGTCTAATGCAATTATCTCAAAACAGGATTCTATCACATTGCATCTCCTGACCAAATGAATTATGAAATAATTCTTAATAGAGCCACTCAATTACTGATTATTAACGATAGCAGTTACTTCTGGTGAATATATTAAAGGAATGTCACAATAAACCTTTTTCAGCTCAGCTAGTTTTTATGTCTCATGTGCAGCGCTCTGCTGGACATAAGATTATTGATTACCTCTGTTCATTATTCAATACACAGGATACATGGTGGTGACATGTGCACACTGTAGTTGAGGAACTTATGCATAAAAGTGCAAACTGTGAAGAACAGGACAAGCAGAACAGAGAAATCTCAATTCTTAATGAGAGCATTGCTGTGAAGTTACTCCAGGTCAATAGCAGTTAGAAGGTAGAAGAGGGGTTTGTAAAGTAAGCATCTCATTTACATGCTGTAAATCAGGTTTAAACCTATATGTCTCAGACACACCAATCTGCATTCACATCCTGTCCCTTCATTCTTAACAATAAGGGAGTTAGAGTAAAAGGAGCTAGAGATTTCTACCCTGTGTAGATGACTAGGCCTGGCATGCATAGCTTCCTCTCACACTTGTGTTGGAGGCAGAGGGATAACAATTTTTGCATGAGTCTCCTTGCAAAACTTTGAAGTGGGACATCAAGACCTACAACAAATTCATTAGGTCACTTCACCACAGTTCACTCCCACCACAACAAAATAAATTCATTAGTTTCTCCCAAAACAACTACCCCCCTAAGAAAATAAATACAGAGAGATTACATTCCCCTCTACCCCCACCCACAGCCTCCAGTGCTTTAAACCAATGATTGCTTCTTTTCTCATTGATACATTAAGATGGGGGGGGGGGGAGGGGGCAGGCAGATTGTGCAATGATGCTGTTCCAGGCCTGGTTAATATCTCCTCTCTCCACTCATTTCTAGGTTCCTCATATGCAGAGCTGTGAGGCCTTGCTCTAAGGAGGAGCCAGCAGCTGATAGCAGGGAGGGGAGACCCTGAGTCAGCAATCCTGACCCATGGTATCAAAATGAGGAAGCCCAGGAAGCAGCTATTCATGAACTACCAAAGCACCTTTGGAGGGCCTCAGATATCTTAAGGCTGAAAGGGAAAGAATTTTTTTTTTCTCCTAGTTAAAGAACAACGTTTTAGAGAATAAAATTCATAGACTGGCAAGAAGAGACCTGGTAGCTTCTTTCTTTTTCAAGTACAATTTGAAAAGCACCACATATAGTATTTCACATACCATCAGTACTATAAAGGGGTTATGTGAACAGCCTACTGAATGGCTGTTTTATTACCCCAAGTCAACAAATACATATAATTTGATTTGCCATAAACTCAATATACATTTTTGCAAAGTATTTTCTGTTCTCAATGGGACAAGAATGTAAAACAGAAAAGGGGTTAGCAAATTAATTACACAGTTCATAAGACTAAAAATTTGAAACAGCTGAATCCTATGTTAGATAATATGCTGTTCAATATTAAAAATCAACTTTCTATTAAATTTTGTTCTTGCATCCTTTTAATTTTCCTTATGTTTATTAGACAATCACAAACATTTTAGCAAAGTAAAACTTTAAGCCATAAAAACTAGCTGGGTTGGAACTGTGGACCCTGAAGTGAATAGCTTCCGATTCAAAGACCTGCACCAATAAATACCCTGAGGCAGACTCCTCTGAAAAATGTGCTATTAATTGATTAATGATTGCAATTGTCTGTTTAAAGACTTCCTGTTTTTACATCCAAATACAGCACTATGTTAACAGGTATCAAATCACAAATGTAGAAATTACTTTCAATTAACCAAGTTTTAATACTAATGATCATATAGGCCACATATAGCTGAAAAATTATTTTTCAATCTCAAACTTCATTGGGGATTTAGAATTTGATATGCTTCAAATACCTACTTCTATACAATTACTTTAAATAATAAAGCAGAACATAAGCACAGGTCATAGGAAGTTTATAATGAGGCTATGTTTCTTATCACTATGAAGATGTGAGATTAAGCAGTTTAAATAACAGAGGCTTCAATGAGATTATATGGTTATAAAGCACTATTTAGGTTCGGCAGAGGAAATGACAAATGCAATTTTTAAAGAACTGTTTGTCATTCTTTTAGTTTAGAATGCTTTAAGGACAATAGTGTCATAATACTATTTCTAGAAGGACAAATAGCATTTGCTTTAGAATGGGCACAACTGCTATGTCAGCTGACAGTATATTTTTCTTTACCTACCATTAGACATCTGTTATATGTATCAGGTAGTTTCCTATTTTATGTGAGAAAGATGGAGACTACCAATGTCCAGAAGTCAAAGACTCAGTGGGAGCAAATGTGATAAAACCCCCATGAACTCATCACTGCAAGGTGCTGGGGTCTCTCTCTCAATCCAGCAAAGCACTTATTAAAGTCAAGCTTACGTTTCACATTGCATAGTGCCTTTCTCACATATTTAAAATTAATTTTGATAAATTGTATAGTCAATTGCTTGATCATACTTTGGTTCGTTGTAATTATATGCTCAAGAAACCAAATAACCAATGTCAGTCAGGTTTATGAATATGGCACAGGAAAAAAATTTGATACGATACCAGTCTCCAAAGAGCAATCCTGTGCAATGATGTTAAATTCACTTTACGCAGAGAGAGTGTGGCTCACCAAAGTTACAACCCTAAAGCCATCTTCTGACACCCTGTTTGATTACCAGGAAAAGGTATCATATAAATCATGTGAAAATGGATTCAAGTAATCAGCTTTTTACCTTGTTTTTTCATCTTCTACTTTGAACCCATGCATTCCAGGTCATGATGCACCCTTATCTTTTTTCTTGGTACACACATTCAAGGTATGAAGGGATGTGAAGACACCTCCTAAGCCTCTACTAGGGTAACTAGGTTTGTGACGGTAACTCCCTTTCTGTTGCCTTGAGGAAACAATTATATGTCCTGATACTGACAGTTCCCCTAATCTATTTAAGTCAAGGCTTATTTCAGCTAGTGCAAGGTGTTATGGGATACTTAGCATAAGTAAACATGATTATAAGGTCCAGGCTATGTGTGTTACAAAATTGCTATATTAATGCTTAATAATGTGTATACTTAAATACTTGGAATATATATATGCACATACATACATACATACACACACCCACACAAGTGTATATTAGTCAACAATAAACATAAGCTTATAATGCTTTCTTCTATTGGAGCAGAGTGCTCATAATCTCGCAGGACTGAGTCCCATCTGAGCATTGCCATTGGGATAGTTCATGTCAGATTCAGGCCTTGTATGTTGACTGACAAAGATGAACCTTCTGAACAATTTTGACACTCAAACACAAGTGGATGTTCTATCCAACTCCTTTAAAGCCTCTGGATAGGCGTAATACAGGATAGGCTTTTACCCAGCAGTGAACAGAGACTGGCTGATATGGTGCATAGTGGTAACTCATTCAACTTCATTTTTGCAGCCTACTTTGCAAGACTGAAATTAGTTAGATGTCTTATTTTTAAACAAGAAAAGTCTTTTCCCTAAAGTGTGAGCTACCCTGTATCAATCAAATTTTCCTGATTTGGTTCAGATTTCAATGGCACCTTCACACATTCTTATTTAATTCTGGCTGAGAAAATATGAGGTAGTAATTTTCTTTGAGTAGATCAAGCCTTTTTTGCCATAGATTAAATTGCAGTGCTGAGGCTGATGTAAATAAGTACACTATTTTAAAAGGGTGAAAGTTAAGCTTTCCAATTAGAAGTACACAATGCAATGGTCAAGATTCAGTGTGAAATCTTTGCAGTCTGTAAAGAACACTTACACTAAACTATGTCATCACAGATGAAGAATGGTGTTAAGTCACATGGGAAGCCTGGGCAGGAAGGACATATGTTGTAGCCAGAACTGAAATGTGAAGTTTTTACCACTGAGTTGGGAATAGTGAAGATGGAGGTTTCCTATTAACTAGGAAGAGAACAAACATATATGGGTATATCTACACTGCAATTAAAAACCCGCAGCTGGCCCATGCCAGCTGAGTCAGGCTTGCAGGGCTCAGACTAAGAGGTTGTTTGATTGTGATGTAGACATTCAGGCTTGGGCTGGAGCCTGAGCTCTCGGACCCTATGAAGTAGGAAGGTCCCGTAGCCTGGGCTGCAGCCAGAACCTGAACATCTACACCATAATCAAACAACCCCTTAGCCTGAGCTCTGTGAGCCTGTCTCAGCTGGCACTGGCAGGCCGTGAGTTTTCAGTTGCAGTGAGACATACCCTCTATGGCCTAGTCATGATGGCAATAGATGGGAAAATCAGTATCAAGCTATCCCCACTAGAGATCTCAGCCAGTACAAAGCAACTCATACTGCATACTCACAGCACTTATCAACACACCAGCACTTAAGCCTGCCTTTGGTGGAGTCCTGGCAGCTGATTTTGGCAACATTATGCAAACTGGCCCTGAGGAGAAGAACCTAATCCACTAGTGCTAAAATATTTTAGATGGTTAAAAAAAAAAAAAAAAAAAAGATACCATGACTGATGAGGTCTAGTTAAAAGTGATTATACTGTAACTCAAGTGATTTAACCCCTGCTTAAGCATCTCGATTTAAAATTATTATTTGATGCCATGCACATGTTTCTAGGCACAATTAATTATCACAGAAAATTTCAAAGCACACATCAACAGTAAAATTAAATTACACTGACAGTACTGAACATTTCTTGGGTACAAATTTTTTTCCTTTTCTATAATCAGGTTCTAAAACACGAAATTTTGAAAGAATTATAGCTTGCAGAACTCTTGGTGTTTTCTAGTTCATAAGTGTCAACTGTTGTAATAATTGGGCCTACAAATTTACAGTAATTATGCAGTTGAGCTCAACTGCTAAAAGTGAGTGGAAGTTCATAAAATGTCACAAGAATGTTTATGGGAAATGTTGCAAAAGGGAGACAGAAAGACTGCATTAATCCAAACAAACAGCCCTATTGCTATTACTCAAAGACCGTGTTAAGATAATGTGGGATGGAAATCAATGGACCAAAACGGATGTGTCAGAAATTAATCCTAATTGGTAAACAAAACAGTCAGAGGATGGGCTATTTCCGCTACCATTCCCCTTTTGGAGTTCCTAAAGAAAAAAGAAAAAGAAGGACTTTGGGGCAGGGGTGGTTATGGAAGGGAAAGAATGCAACAATTTCTGACTGAAGGAAGGGGAAGGAGCACACTTCACCTTCATGGCTACCACTCCCACCATCTCCTGGGACCCCAGGATCCAGCATGGCAATATTGTGCCTTCATTGCTCTGATCCTGAGAGATGTCCTGACCAGACATCCCTGTGAAAGGGACCCAGATGACATCACTTCTTCCACTGCTCTAACTAAATCCCACACCTGGCATGTGAGACTGTCACCACCTCCCTTCATCCCAATGTGCCCTTTTCTTTCCCCACCCTATTTCTTCTCTTTCCTATCTCTCTCTTTTTAAAGGCTAGCTCAGCTAGCCAAGACTGTATATTTTACAGCAACATCACTGAGAGACTATCACCAGAAAGAGGTCCCTAAACACAATGCCCTAAATAGCCTGATGCTGCTTGTACAAGCTTGCCAGGTCTTGGAATAGCTAATAAGACAATGTGTTGTCCCTGTGTTTTTCCACCAGTGAGGTTGCAAGTTAAAGTCAACATCAGAGACAAAAGCTGCATTTTCTAGCTTCTCTCTTTTTTCCTCTCACCCCTTGTGTGTGTTTGCCTTGTTTCATCTTCTAGAAGACAGGATAGGACTTTTAAGAGCAGCAGTAAGAGCTCCAGCACATTTCAATTAACTTTGCCTCTTTTCCTCAAATGGACAGTTATCTTTAACACCATTTAAAAGACTGTCAGACAAGATTTCCCCTCCCCACTTCTAAAGATTCTCTACAGTTAAAGTGAAAGGGAACTAGGGATGTTGTTAAAATGAAAGCCTTTTTAACTCCCCACCCCTGGCCCATATTTTGAATAAAAGGATTTTTAAAAGTGTCTGGCATATTACTAAGGAGGCTGAGATCTCTGTATACCAAATCCCAAACACTGTTATATTTTTTAATGTTGGACAATGACAGGGTCACGTTAGCGCCTTTGACTTGTTGAGCTAAATTAATAGAACACACTGTATGCTATTTAATCAGCTTGTCCCTTTTTTGCCTTAGAAACGGGTTTTTATATAGGCCTGGAACTAAGGCTACACATAATTACTTAAAAAGAAAAAAGTGGGCAGAATTAAAAGGGTCTTTAGTTTTTACTGTGAAGTGAAAAATGGGCCTTTTTGTGGACAATTTTGCTAAGCTAAGCAATTTTTTTTAGTAAAGAGGCAATTTTGTACAGCAAAAAAGCATAGAAATCATCTCTCTTTTTTGTTATTGAAATTACATATAAAACAAGAATGTGTCAGGGTGAAAAATTCCATGAAATAAAAAATATCAAATGCATATGACCAGCTACACATCTGATTTGATATTTTAAATACAAATTAAGTTGTTTGTAATCTTTGTACTCCTATAGCATTATCTTTTCATTTTGTTTTATTGTTTTTTCTTTTTTTGTTTAATCTGTTCAGTTCTGCACTTCCTTTCCAATCTGTGTATTTCATGTTGCAGTCCAGATGAGCATTTCTGCCCTCTTTCTTTTGAGCGTGTTTTACTCTTTCCCAGTACTGAAAGAACACTGAACCAGGAATCTTTTAGAACTTCTGTTTAATTGCAGAAGACAAGCCAATTCAAGAGGCCAACAATAACGTACAGTAGATGTTGTGTGTGCTTTTTCATAGTTATTGGGAAAGTACTTCATTATCCAGCCTCTCAAAGAAGCAAGAGGAGGAGAAGGGCAACTTCTGCTAGAGGCATATACGTGTTAGAAGCCATGTGGCTGCAGGATTCAAATAGCTATTCAGTGAAAAACAAACAAAAAAAAAAAGTGTCCTGCTAAAATGTTTGCAGTGTCATTCCTAATTAGAATAGCCTCAACACCACACAATGGTTCATCCATTTACTGAAGACATAGAAGCTTTAGCCTTAGAGAACTTTGCTAAATACATCATTAAATTTCAGAGCTTGCTCTCATTTTGTGGCAAAGCCTGCATAGCCTGATTATTTAGCAAAGATTGTATTTTCCCTGTTAAACTATACTGTTAGATGTGATTGGCCTAGTGATCTGTCAGAGACGAGCTTGGGTGCTCACAAAGCCAGAAGCAACCTTGAATACGTTCAGCCTTACACAGCTCCAGCTCCAGTTCCACTCGGATGTGGATGTATTTGCCACATACTGCAGACCTAAGGAGCAGCGAGGAGGAGAGGAAAATAGTATGGGCAGGACCTTTTCCCATTCTGACTTTCAATGTCTCTCTCAATGTCAATTTCAGTATTCCCCTGTGAAGGTGATGTTTCAGTGTGTTTTTCTATAATAAAGTCAAATTATAAATCATTTTTATTGTTCTGATATTTTAAACAGTTTAGATTTCTCATTTCTGTGCTGGCATATTGTGGTGTGTGTGGTTTCTTTGTGTTGAACCCATTAGGTATATGCATGGACTGTTCGCCTTCATCTGATCTGTGACTCACCCTTCCATTTGACTTATGACTCTACACTTGGCACTTATGTTCTCTTCTTATCTTGGTTTCCACTCTGATCAGTTATCCTAGCCATTCTGGAGGATGACACATGTAAATTGTTAGGCAAATAAACAAAAAAGCTGGAAGATGATCTTCCTAACCCAAACTCCAGCAGAGCAACTGCATGCTGGGTTTCAACAATTACTAAGGAGAATGTACACAAGCTACACATCATGTGGCACAGCTCTGGTAAGCACCTTCAAATCTGATGAAGATGTTCCTGTGAGTAATGGCACAGACTGATTAGGTGTGTTTTTATTCTAGACTGACATTTGATAATTAAAGGTTTCCTTCCTCTTTAGCAGCCCACAAGTACCAAAAGAGCAACTTGCAGGAATGGGGCAGTGCAATGAGTGGGCAGAACCAACCTGTTCTCCCTGTAGACATCAGAACATGTGGCTGAAGGAGTAAGAATATGCTGCATGTCTTGAAGGAGTGTTTCAGATGTTCCTCCTCCCAGCACAACCTAGGCCTGGTCTACACTATGCATTTAAACTGATTTTAGCAGCGTTAAACTGATTTAATGCTGTACCCATCCTGTCATAAAGCATAAGTCTCAATTCTGAACCTTAGCATCCAATATGTGGGTGCCTGCATGAAACCTCCAAGCTTAATTACCAGCTTAGATCTGATAGCGCTGCCACCAGCCAGGAATTCCAGTGCCTAGCTCACTCTGGTCTCCCCAAAACCTTCCCTGGGGGACCCCAAGACTCAGATGCCCTGAGTCTCACAACAAAGGGAAATAACCCCCTCCCCTTGTCTCCTCGTTACTTCCTCCCTGGATGACCCTGGAAGATCACCCTGTTTCAATTCCTTGAAACGCAAACCAGAGAGATCAGGTTTCTCTCACCCTCACTCAGAGTCCCTGCAAATGCAAGCTTTGTAACTCTAACACAAAGAGATTTTCTCTTCCCCCCTGTCTTCTTCCTCCCACCAATTCCCTGGTGAGCTGCAGACTCAATCCCCTTGAGCCCCAACTAGAAAAAAATCCAACAGGTCTTAAAAAGAAAGCTTTATATAAAAAGAAAGAAAAAGACATAAAAATGGTCTCTGTATCAAGGTGACAATATACAGGGTTATTGGCTTAAAAGAAAAAAATGAATAAACAGCCTTATCCAAAAAGAAATACAATTTAACACATTCCAGCAAACTACACACATCAGGAATCACATGATTTCTTGATGCAAGTACAACAGAAATCTAAAAGAAAGGTACACCAAGAAGGAAAAAAAAAACATTACAAATGGAATGAAGGATGTTTGGGGTAAGGGGCTAGGGAGGAAGCATTTCCTATAATCATTAGGAACAGGTTCTCTCCCAGCTGTGCTTCTAATTTGTTGTGTGAGCTTGGGCAAATTAATTTTGCAACATGGAGGAAAGGACAGAAAAAACTGCAAAATCTGCAGACAGGAGGAACAGTGGCTCCATTCTGTAATGGAAGCCATGGAAGTCCTACTGCTCCAGCTCAGCAGTGTGCAGAAGGGGGCTGAGCCAAGGAGTATCCCCTCCTGCAGGATGCTCCCCAGTTTAATCATCAGAGTTATTAAACAGATATCTGTTGAACTTACACAGCTGCTATAACCAGAAATATTTCCCCTTCATATTTTCTAGGTCCTAGATGTGTAGCATTCTATCTTTGTGAAGTTTGTTCATCTGTGAAAAGGGGAGAATATTTATCACACAGTTAAATAATGTCTGTGCATCACTTTGAGAAACAAGAACGGTCATACTGGGTCAGACCAAAGGTCCATCTAGCCCAATATCCTGTCTTCTGATAGTAACCAGTGCCAGATGCCCCAGAGGGAATGAACAGAACAGGTAATCATGAAGTGCTCCATTCCCTGTCTTCTAGCATTCAAGTATTAAGGTGTTTATAGCTACTAATAAATTTTAAAAAGAACATTAATAGAGTAGGAGAAGTACATACTAAATGTTTCTATGTGCATTAAAATTAATAACTCTGAAAAGACTCTCTCTATATTATGTATATGTTTTATAAACAGAGCCATTTTAAGTATTTTTAAACATGGTTCTTATTAAACTGTTTTTTCATCTTCCTGGCACTTCTGAAATTATATTGGCATCAAAACAGATGAGTTCACTATATAAAGTTGCTAAAATGTAAGGTTGAGTAACCATTTTTCATCAATTCTTGTTGTTGTTCCTAAGTGAGCCCAAGTACTCTGCTAGATAATTCGCATGGAATCTAAAATAAATGAATAAATAAAAATCAACTATTTGTATTGCTTTTATTTTTTTATTCTTCCCTCCTTGAAGGTCAAAATACTATCTGTCTTATCTCATTTTGCGTAGTTGTTCTGTCCTTTTTGCCTGAACTCTAGTTCAGAGAGACATTTTAAATAGAAGGTAACAAAATATTTCATTTTGTAATATAGTACTAGGAATATTCATGTTGATTTTTTTGTTTTGGTTATGACTCCACACTATTCAATCTTTTTTTTTTTTCCCCTTTCAGAAGAACAAACACTATCTCACAGGTTTATGAGATGAGTAGAAACAAGCTTGCTATTCCTCAAACCACTGTCGTGATTCATGTCCATTTTGTTTCTGGACGTAACAGTATTATCAGAGAAATAGTTCAGCACTTGCAGCTGGGTTTTGGTGAAATGTGTGTTTTATAACCATCACATCAAAACATCTGTTTTGAGTGTCGTATATTGACTCCAGGGCCAACGGGGGGGATGGGGGTGTGTGGCAAGTGGGGCAATTTGCCCCTGGCCCCGGACCTCACAGGGGCCCCCACGAGAATATAGTATTCTATAGTATTGCAACTTTTTTTTAATGGAAGGGGCCCCTAAAATTGCTTTGCCCCGGGCCCCCTGAATCCTCTGGGCAGCTCTGATTGACTCTTTTCTAAGAACACCACCAACAACACTGATAACATATTGTAGCTCTTTTTAACTACATAAAATGAGTTTGGCAGATTCATCCTTAGCACAGGTTTGATCCAGACCACAAATAAGCCACAGGGCCTTGCAAAATTCACAGTAAATAAACAAACCAACAAAGTCAGCTCCCAGTTGTTCTTCCCCACCCCCAGCTTCTGCCTTTTCAACAAGTACGTGTGTGTTGTTCTGTATAGTAAAGGAAGGAAAGTTTGTATTTAACTACTACATTTTATATAACCACAGAAGCTACAGACTGCTAATGCTGCAACCTGCTCTTCTTCATCTCCCTTGCAGCCCAGAGTCTTGTTTGCCAGTATGGCCTTTTTGATTTTTGTAACTTCTGCACTACACAACAGCAACAGCTTTTCCACACAGAGTGGGAGGACCATTCAGGTCAGGAGTTATATACATTTTAAAAGCTTTATAGCACTTGCCAGAAGCACTATCCCATATTAGCCAAAGGCACTAAAATTACTACTATAGTTTTAGAAATAAAGAAAAAACATTCTTTTTTAAGCAGCAACTGTTGATATTGGACAATCTTTTTACCTATCAATCTAAAGTTCTCATCCTTTAGGAATGTCTCCATTGTCTTCTCCTTCTCCATCACATCAAATTCTTGCTACCTATAATTACCTTCAATGTCCTCTCCCTATCTTATCTGAGCTTGTCTTTCATTGTCTGGCCTCTCTATCCAGCCAAGTATGCCACCCTCATCACCTTGTGTCATGGACCAAGCCCTTGCAATCAGGCCTAGTGGTCAAAGATGTGGATCAGAGCCAGAGTCAAGAACCAGGAGTCAGAGCCAATGTTCAGAAACTGAGCAGGGGAGCAGGATGGGAGAAGGGCAGGAACAAGGCTGGGACTAAGACAGGCACAGGAGCAACAACTGCTCACTGGTGTAAGCACTGAGCAGCCACTGGGCAAGTACACCTGGCAGACTTAAGAACAGTCGTGGCAAAGCTGCTAAGCCAATATGGCCAATTAAGGGTTTCGGCTGCCACAAGCAAGCTGGTCTCACACTCAGCTGCAGGCCCTCATTCCTGATGCATTATTTGTTCCCCCCCCAAACGTCAATCCATGCCACTCCACGTACGTAGAACACCCTTCCTGTACAGGTTTTCCAAGTCACTGTACTCTTACTTAAATCCTCCAGAAGATCCACTTTTCCTTTCGGCACACACGACACTTGCTGATTAAGTTATCTACTTATTGTGACAAAGCTCCTCCTCTACCTTCGTGGGTCCTGCACTTATTGGCGGATTGCTCATCTCAGTGATCTTCCCCTCTGGTGGAACCCACAGTCTGGGTCAACTCCTCCTGTGTTTGATCAGGAGTTGGGAGGTGTCATAGTATTCCTTCCCAGATCTGAACCTTAGAGTTCAGAAAATGAGATACTAGCATGAATCCTCTAAGCTTAATTACCAGCTTAGATCTGATAGCACTGCCACCACCCAAAAAATTGGGGAATCAGGAATGGTGGGGAGATGTGGATCTCTTTGTTTTTTGAATTGTTGCCTTTAGTGGAAAGGAAGGAGTGCTTCTGTGTGTGGTTGAAGGTTTGGGATAAGTGTTTCCAGGGTAGGGAGGGAAAGTGGGAGGGAGGAGCAGGGGAATGGTAGTTATCTGGTGTTAAGAAGGATTTGTCGCTGGAGTAGGGAAGGTTGGGGAGATCAAAGGTCAACTATAAGCAGAGATAAAGAGATGACAGTAATAATATTTAGTACACCATAAGTAGGCAAAGAAATCCAAGTTATTTGGTTTTTATGGGTTTAACATTTAAAAAAGTTTTGTTCTTGTTCCAATGGAGACTGAAAACAACTGCCCAAGACAGTTCAAAGATTGCTGCTATCAGATTGTTGTTGTCTCTGGGAAGAGCTCGTTAGTAATAAATCCTGCCCATAGGGAAAACACCACTTTTTAAACCCCTCCATCATTTAAATGGTTGCATAATAGCACTCAATGAATATTCATATTTTTAGTTCTGCTGTAGCACCCAAAATAAGTTAGGTCTTCTTTTCTGAACAGGAAGGACAACAACAGTTTGTATCCCTGGAAGAGTGTATAGCTCGAAAATGTGGCATATGTCAATGAGAGGAGAAGAAGGGAACACATGCATCCGTGGAGAGCATCATGGGCTGAAAGCTGGGCTACAGTATGTCACGTCTTCATTGTCATTTCCATCCCACCCACTAACACCCGCCACCCCTCTCAGTTCCTTTCTCAGAAATCACTTCTTTTCTCCACCACATGCCAGTTTAGTTTTCGCTGTTACTCCTGCTCAGCATTGTATCTCCTCCTTCAACAACACAGACGATTCATTCAAGAAATTGAACAAAATGATGTGATGACTATCAGACGCCAGACCAGTGGGTACAGGAGTCTGGTCCTAATGCATCCCAGGGGGGGCGGGGGCGAAGCCCGCCGCACTCTATAAAGGACCCTCCCCCGAAGCTAAGGGGAGCGATCCACAGGTCTAGAACACCCAAGTAATCCGGGGGACAGGATCCACAGACGTCTAGACCACCAGAGTAATTCCGGGGGACAAACTAATGAAAAAAAGCAGGACGAGCAGGAGTGAGGTCCAGGACTAATGAAGGGAACCCGAAGGGGACACGAGCGAGAACCCCAGACAACGCCACTGTCCTCAAAACGCCAAGGGAGCAGTGGACACACGCCCAGAGGAACTCCGCTCAGATGCGTCGAATGGAACAGAGGAGCGGAAATAGGCCCACAGTTGCAAGAAACCCATCAGCCAACCTCCTCCTCCTGGTGTGTAGATGGCTGTTTGGCCAGGGCCAAAAGGAGTTGAGAAGGAAGATCTCGCGACTTTGTGGGCGCACGAGGATGAGCGGAGTGCTACAGGAGTCTGGTATAAGGCAAATATACTGGTCACTGGATGATAGTTTTCTGTTCCTGAGTGACCAAGAGCAGGGGCCTTGCATAGCAGATCAGGAACCTGCTAGAATCAGTTAAGACAGCAGGATAATTAAGACAATCTGGAGCCAGTTAGAAACTGCTAGAATCACATTCGGAACAGGCTAGGTAATCAGGGCACACGAGTTTAAAAGCAGATTTGCACTTCAGTTTGTGGCATGTGTGAGGAGCTGGGAGCAAAGGTGCAAGGAGGCGAGAGGGTGAGAGTGCTGGAGGACTGAGGAGATAAGCGTATCAGCAGAGGAGGAGGGGGTCTGTGTGTGAGGATAAAAGAAGTGGGAGGAGGCCATGGGGAAGTAACCCAGGGAGTTGTGCTGTATGCAGCTGTACAGGAGGCACGTAGACAGCTGCAATCCACGGCCCTGCGGCTGAACCGGAGTTAAGGGTGGGTTGGGTTCCCTCTCCAAACTCACGTGTGCTAACAGATTGTTAAGGTAATGTCCTTTACCTGTAAAGGTTTACAGCAGGGAACTGGCAAACCTGACCAGAGGACCACTCAAGAGACAAGAAATCTTTTAATCTGGGTGGAGGAGAGCTTGTGCGTGTTTTTTTTTCCTCTGATGTGTTCTTCTTTTAGAGGGGTCTGAGAGAGACCAGACATTACACGGCCTCTAAGTTTTCGTTTGTTCAAATAGTAAGTAAGACAGCGGTTTTAGTCTTTTTGAATTGTTTTTCATTTGTGAAATGTGTCTGGCTGGTATAACTTATATGTGTAGTTTTGGGGAATATTTTGATTTGTTTATGGGTACTGAGAGGAAAAGTCTCTCTATAGTGTCAGTAAAGCTATTAGGCCGTGATATTTACATTTGAGTTAGCAGATGACTAATTCTTTTACTTTCTTTTCTTTTATTAAAAGATTTCTTTTTAGAGAACTCTGGATTTGATTTTTTCCCCTTAGTTTCCCTTGCTTTTATCCAGGGGGATGGTGGGATAACTCACCAGGACTGATAGGGGAGATGTGGAATCTCTCTCTTTTCCTTGAATCTGTTTGCCCTGTTTAGTGGAAGGGAAGGGACGTGCTTCTCTGTTTTGTGAATTTTTTTAAAAAAAGATTTGGATGCCAGGTAGTCTCTCAGGGTTTTTAGCCCAGGGAAGGAGAGTCTGGGAGGGGGAGAAAGGAGCGGGATATGGTTATATTTGATCCTTGTTCTTTAGAAAAAGACCCAGGGGATTGGGTGCTTTGGAGTCCCAGGGAGTTGGGCCAAGGCGAGAATCAGAGTGTCCCGAAAACACTAGTTAATGTTTGGCGGTGGTGCAGTGATATCAGATCTAAGCTGCGTTAATTAAGCTTAGAGATTCTGTATATCCTCATTTTCTCTGAACTCTCAGCTCAGATGTGGGAAGATGATACACGGACGACCCGTCACGACGACACGGGTGGTCCCAGAGGGGAACAAGGAATCACGAGACATCATGATAGCCAATACCGCGAAATAAGCTGCGCAAGAGAGAACTAGCCACACAGGACCACGAAGGAGTGTGTAGGGTAGGACTTTGTCACATAAGTAGATAACTTGAATCAGCAATAATACGTTATTCGTGTTTGCGGCCGAAAGGATTTGATTGGGTGCCGAAAGGAAAAGAAGTGAGGATCTTCTGAGGAGATTTTAGAGTTAAAAGCGAGAATACCAGTTACTGAAACCTGATACTGGAAGCGTTGGTTTTAACTCGTGGATTAGTGTGCAATGGATTAACGTTGGGGGATCTCAGGGGGAACAATAATGCATCCAGGCAATGAGTGGGTCTGCAGCTAGTTGTGAGACCCAGCCTTGCTTTGTCAGCGCGAAGACCCTTGTAATTGGCATAGTTGGGCTTAGGCAGCTTGTGGCCCGACGACTGGCTTAGTCTGCCCAGGTTGTACTTGCCAGTGGACGTGCTCAGTGGCTTACACCAGGTGAGCAGTCGTTGCTTGCCTTGGCTGTCTGGTCCAGCCAGTTGTTCCTGCCCTACATCCTGCTCCGCTGCTCGTTTTGAACAGTGGCTCGAATCCTGGTCTGATCTTGGTCTGATACACATCTTGACACGGTAGGCTGTATTGCAGGGCTTCGTGTCATGACAAGTGGATGAGGGTGGGCATACTTGGCTGGATAGAGAAGGCCAGGACATGTGAAGGACAAGCGCAGAGTAAGATAGGGAGGAGGACATTGAAGGTATGTAATTCGAGGTAGCAGAAGATTGACTGTGATGGGAAAGGAGAAGACAATGAGAGAATCCAAGGGATGAGAAGTTTAGATGATAGGTAAAAGATTGCCATAATCAAGCTTTGCGACTGCTTAAAAACAGAATGTTTTTTACATTATTTAAAACTAATAGTAAGTAATTTAGTGCCTTGGTATATGGAATTCGCTTCTGGCAAGAGTTGCTATAAAGCTTTTTTTAAAATGTATAGGTATAATGCTCGACTGATGCGTGCACTTGGTGGTCAGTGGCGTGTGTAGTTGGCGAACGTGGTTTTAGATGAGATAAAATCAAAAAGGGCATAGGTGCAAACAAGCTCTGGGCGCAAGGAAGCTAATGAGAAGGCAGTTGCGCATTAGCAGTACTGTAGCTGTTTGTGGTTATATTAAAAGTGTGTGAGATAAATACAAAATTTCTTCCTTACGGGATATCAGAAAACAGACACGTACTTGGTTGAAAGCCAGAACAGAAGCTGGGGTGGGGAAGAACAACTCGGGGAGCGATATATGTTGGGTTTGTTTTAGGTATTTACTGTGAATGTTTGCGACAAGGCCGTGGTCTGATATGTGGTCTGCGATCAACTGGCTAAGGAGAATCTGCCAAACTATTTATGTAGGTTTTCAAAAGACCGTACACTATTGTTATCGGTTGGTGGTGGGTGTGTTCTGGTTAGAAAGAGAGTCAATGCAGAGGTGCCGGTAGGAGGATTCAGGGCGGCCGGGGCAAAGCAATTTAGGGCGCCTTCATTAAAAAAAAAGTTCGGCAAATACGTTAAGAAGTATTATTCTCGGGCCGGCCTGTGACGGTTGCGGGGCAGGGGCAAACTTGCACCATTGGCCAGGAACACCCCATCCCCCCGTTGGCCTGAGTCGAATATACGCACTCAAACAGAATTTTCTGATTGTGATGGTGTATAACCACACATGTTCACCACACCCGAGCCGTGCAAATAAAAAAATGTGCGCTGAACTTTAGGTTGCTCTGATGGAGTGACGTGTTAGTTCGCAGCCAGAAGAACACAAAGATGGACACATGGAGGAATCGACGACAGATGTTAGTTTGAGGAGAATAGGCAGGCTGTTATTCTGACTCAATGCTTCATGAACACCTGTGAGGTAGGATCAGTGTTCTGTTTCTGAAAGGTGGGCGAGCAAAGAAAAAAAGAAGTTGAATAGGTGTGGAGTTATACCAAAAGGACAAAAAGAACATCAACGATGAACAATTCTATACGACTATGACAAACTGAAGAATAGTTTTGTTACCTTCTATTTAATGTCTCTCGCTGAAACTAGAGTTCAGGCGAAAAGGACAGAACAAGTACCGGCAACAATGACGAGAAGACAGGATGTAGATTTTGGACGCCCTTCAAGGAGGGGGAAGAATGAAAAAAAATAAAACGCGAATACAAATTAGTTGAGTTCTTGTACTGTCATTACACTTATTAATTTTATTCCAATGTGCGAATATCTAGCAGTAGTACTTGGCTACGTAGGATAAACAACACAAGACATTGTGATGGATGTGCGAAAGGAGAAAAATGGTTACTCAATCCTTGACATTAGCAACTTGATCTTACGGTGAAGCTCATCTGGTTTGTAGTTGCCCAATTAATTCAAGAGTGCCAGGCAAATGAAAAAACTGGTTTAGTAAGAACCGCAGTGTTGGTAGAAATACTTAAAAGTGGCTCTTGTTTATAAAGTAATACATAATTATGAGAGCACGTCTGACAGTTAGTCTTTTCGAGACTGGATTAATTTTAATGCACATAGGAAAACAGATTACGGTAATGTACTCTTCCCTACGTCTATTATAATGTTCTTTTTACAATTATTAGTAGCTTATATTAACACGTAATATACTGAAATGCTAGCAGAACACAGGATGGAGCACTTTCAGATGATTACGCTTGTTACTTTCATTCCCTCTGTGGGCAATCTGCACTGGATTTTTAACTATCACAAGAAGACCAGCGATTATGTGGAGCTCCCTAGGATGGACCTGATTGTGTACTGACCCAGGGCTGACCGGTCTTGGCTTCTCAACAGTGCATTGCACAGACTATTAATTGTAACTGCGAATATGTGAAAAGAATTCTCCCCTTTCCCACAGAATGCAAGCCAGAACTTCGAGAAAGATAGAAGTGCTACCACATCTAGGACCTAGGAAAACATCGAAGGGCGAATATGTTGCTGATTATGAGCGCAGACTCGTGGTAGTTTGCAACAGTATCATGTTTACGATCACTCTGATGATTAAAACCTGGAAGAGCATCCTGCAGGAGGTGGATACTCCTGTGGCTTCCAGCCCCCGTGCTGCACGACTGGCTGAAGACTGGCGCAGCCAGGCGGAACTTCCATGACGGCTTACCATGACAAGAATAATGTGAGGAAGCCAGCTGTTTGTCGCACCTCGCTGCAGATTTGTGCAAGTGATAGTGTTTTCGATGTCGCTGTTCCTCCGAGTCTTGCAAGAAAGTTGAGATTTGGCCCGAAGGCTGCAGC
Organism: Chelonoidis abingdonii; assembly: GCF_003597395.2. Taxonomy (NCBI): domain Eukaryota; kingdom Metazoa; phylum Chordata; order Testudines; family Testudinidae; genus Chelonoidis; species Chelonoidis abingdonii. The sequence goes on from NC_133769.1 coordinate 197,944,128, forward strand.
ATCGAACGAAGGATTAGGACAGAGCCAAAGAGCGTGGAGAGAACGAACTATCGTTCCTAAGATGTATGTGTTGATCTTCCTCCTCCTAAGCCCCTACCCCAAACACTCCTTCATTCCTATTTGTAAAATGATTATTTCTTTTTCCTTTGGTGTACCTTTCTCATTTAGCATTTCTGTGCTGTCCTTGCATCAGAAATCAAGTGTGACTTCCATGACTGTGTGTTACGTTCTGCTGGATGTGTTAAATTGGTATTTCTTTTGGAATAAGGGCTGTATATTCATTTGTTTTCCTTTAGAAGGCAATAACCCTGAGTATTGGTTCACCCTTGATTACCAGAGACCAGTTTTTAGTCTTTTTCTTCTTTTATATATAAAGCTTTCTGTTTTATAACCGTTGGGATTTATCTATTCTTTTTTTTTTTATGGTCTGGGGCGTGCAAGGGACTTGAGTCGTGCTGCCGCTGCACCATTGGGAATTTTGTGGGAGGACAGGAAGACAGGGTTGTCTCCACGATCGCGGGGGGAAAGAGAAAATCTCTTTTGTAGTTGCTTAAAGTTACCACCCAAAGGCTTTGCGAATTTGCAGGTCGGAGCGTTGAAGAAACCTGAATTCTCCGTTTTGGTTGTTGCCCCAGTTTGCAAGGGAATTGAAACAGATGGGTGTCGTGGTTTTGATCTCATCCTACAGGGTCATCTTTCCAGGGGGACGCGCGCGGGGTGAGTTTCCCTTGTTGTGAGATGCAGGCATCTGGCGAGGCTTGGGGTGCGGGTGCGCGGGGTCACCCGCAAAGGGGAAGGTTTTGGGAGAGAACCAGAGGTGAAGCTAGGCACTGGACGCTGGAATTCACTGGCATCGGTGGCAGCGCTATCAGATCGTAAGCTGGTAATAATCTCTCTCGGGGCGGTTGTCCCCCGGAATTACTTGGTGTTCTAGACCTGTGGATCCTCCCCTTAGGCTGGGGGGAGGTCCTTTAGAAGTGGGCGGGCTTCGCCCGCCCACCCCTGGGATGCCAATAGGACCAGACTCCTGTACCCCACTGGTCTGGGTCTGTCATATTATCCACATCATTTGTTCATTTCTTGAATGAATCGCTCTTGTGTTGAAGGAGGAGATCAAATGCTGAGGAACAGAGTAACAAGAAAACAAACTGGTGTGGGGAGAGAAAAGAAGTGATTTCTGGAGAAAGGATGAGACGGGGTAGTTAGTGAGGTGGGAGAGAATGACAATGAAGACGTGAAATATGTGCCCAGCTTCACCCAGATCTCTCCCACCGGATGCTGTGTCCCTGTCTTCCTCTCATTGATTATGCCATTTCAGACTATACACTCTTCAGGATACAAACTGTGTCCTTCTGTTCAAAAAAAGAGCCTAACTTATTTTGGGTGCTACAGCAAACTAAAAATTAATGAATAATTATTGAGTGTATATGCCAACCATTAAATGATGGGGGTTAGTAAGTGGTTTTCCCTATGGGCAGGATTATTACAAGAGCTCTCCAGAGCACAACAACAATTCTGTTTAGCAGCAACTTTTGAGGTCTTGGCAGTTGTTTTAGTTTCTCCATTGGAACAAGAACAAAACTTTTTAAATGTTTAAACAAAAACTGGATTTGTATCAAAATGTCTGCCTTTTGATCAAAACCTGGGTACTGGCCTGGGACACAGATTCAAATTCTGAGCAGAATTTTTCATCCCATATCACTCTGAATCAGGCAGAGCAGAGACTTGAACATGGGTCTCCCACATCCCAGGTGTGGGACTGTCTCTTTTGAAAATCTTTCCAACAAAATCTTAATTGAAACCAATACATCTCCAGGAAACATTCTGGCTTTGATGAAACAGCAAATTAATTTTGAGAGAGAGCTGGTCAAATGTATGAGTGTCATTGTATGGCAGAGTTGCTTGTGATGGTAGGGGGCAGGGCTCACTCCAGTTTATGTCTTATGTTCCTAAAGCTTATGCTTCAGTGTTCCTGCTGGTGTATTTAATGTATTCTGTGAAGTTGTATTATCTCTTTCCTCTGAAGCATCAGGGATGGCCACAGATGGAGATGGAACAGTAGGTGGGGAGGTCCAGGGCTCTAAGGTGGCACTGAGCAGTGTTTAGGCTGCTGGTCGTTGCTCACATGCTCAGGGTCTAACTAATCACCACATGTGAGGTCAGGAAAGAATCTTCCCCCAGATCAGATTGGCAGTGACCTTAGGAATGGGAGTTGGGTTGCCTTCCTCCACAATGTGGGTGCGCGGGTCACTTGTCAGGATTATCTGGGTATCTCTCACTTAACCAATTCCCTGCCATTGCAGAGTCCTCAAGCACTGGTGCACTTTGGTCTCTCCTATTCTCTGCCTGTATCACATAATAGTCTAGCCTGTGTGTCTCATTTACTTTGGTCTCGTTTCAGTTGTTGGGTTTAGTTTGTGGGTGCTGGGAGATGTTCGTGGTCTGTGATATACAGGAGGTAAGATTAGATTAGCTGGTGGACTTTTCTGGCCTTAAAAACGCTATGACTAGGACTCTAAATTTGAGCACAACTTCATTTAGACAAAAGTGTTCATTAGTACAGGATTATAACCAACTCTCTTCCATCTGTCTCTGAAGTTGCTGGTCACAGAGACGGACAGGACATTGCATTAAATGGGCTGGGGGGTCTAATCCAGTAAAACAATTGCTGTGTTAATCATTTATAACAAGTAAAATTACGAAACAGAGGCTCAGTCCTACAAGCCCTCCATGCACAGCTTAGTAATAGCGCTCAATGGAAGTTTAAGCATTCAAGTTTTGCAGAACTGAGCCTGAGGGCAGGTCTACACTTAAATGCTGCGACACTGCAGTAAAGATGCTACCTACGACAGCGGGAGGGCTTCTCCTGTCAGCACAGGTACTCCACCTCTGAGAGAAGTCGTAGCTATACACATGGACTACGCTGGTATATCTACTTAGCTCAGGGAGTGTGGATTTTTCACATCCCTGAGCTATGTAGTTATATGGAGGTAAGTTTATAGTATAGACCTGGCCTTAGAAGATATTGTTTAAAAAAAATTTAACAGCAATAAGAGATCACTGGAACTGTAGATGAATCTAAAATGTGACTAAAAAAATAAAGCAGTATAAATAAATGAGGAGAAGTAGATCTGACTCACTTCTGTTAGACAACACATTCTGCTTGGTGGATTCTGGGTGCTTAAAATTAAAAATAAACTTAAAAGTATATTAGGATTTTGCATATTTCTCGTGCCTACTTTTAGGAGCACATGCTAGACATGGTTACAGAAAAAAATAGTTACTTGCTAGAATAATAAATATTTATCTATATTACACTGAATAATGGATGAATAATTTAAAATCACCTCTTTTTGTCAGTTAAATCAATTGCAAATAGTGTGTTAGCATGTAAAATCAGCAATTCACAATTCGAATTCTGAACTATATTGTTAGTTAGTTCTGAAGTTCCAAATTTCAGTGATTATTTGGACACTCAAGTTTAACATTTACATTCCTAAGAGCTAACACCAGTAAAATATGTTTGCAAAATGTTCACTGGTTGGGGAACACAAAAAGGGGCATGGACACAACCAAAGTGAGATTGTTTTAAAATTAGAATGAATATTGACACACTAATATTTTCAGTTTTCACTTAGCTGTAATGAACATGGATTTGCATGTTCAGAAGTTGAAGATGGGAAAGGGAAATAATCAATTTTACCAGAAGAAAAGATGTTCAAGAATCAATCTATAAATTAGTGATAAGCAAATAACCAGTTTATTTTTGCCTGGTGCTCAAACCAAAAAGAGCAAAGAGCAAACAAATACATTCTTTTCAGGTTTTCTTTTTACTAAGAGGGGTTAATTTAATTTTTAGAAAAACATTTTAGGTAAATTCTGAAATGAAACTTCTAATTGTGTAAATGTTCATTTTGGAAATGCTGAAACAAAATGTTTTGATATTTATGGAATTTTTCTTTATTTTGGTTGAAACTATTCACCAAATTCAAAACTGAATACACAAATAGATTTGGTTGACTTGAATCTGCATTTTGGGGGAGAAATAGCTATTTCCTCAAAGATTTTCTTCTTGGTCTTAAATATAGACAAATCTTTGTCCACCAATCAACTGTGATTATATTGTCCCAATAGCAAGAGTCTGGTATAGCAAACATTTTTTCCCCAAAAATTCATTAAATGGAAAAGTGGGGTACATACAATATTTCATATGAAGAACAAAAATGCCCCATAATCAAATAGCATTTCCCCCCCATTTGAACATTAAAAATGTTCTTTGTCAAAAGGTTAAGACATTAAGACCATTATGGACATAAGTAACTTTGTATATAAACTTTATATTACCAAGGGTTGTAGTGGATTCTCCACCATCAACAATTTTAAAATCAAGATTGGATGTTTTTCTAAAGATCTGCTCTAGGAATTATCTTGCAGAAGTTCTAAATCTATGTTATACAGGAGGTCAGACAAGATAACAATTGTCCCTTCTGGCCTCAGAATTAATGAAAACTTTGAATATTAAAAGTAATTCACAATATGTACACCAAAAGTCTCTCACCTTGCTCTGTATTGAAATTATTAGTGACCTTGACTGTGAGCTTTTTTGCTCAATGGAATTGTCATCCAAATGAGCTACCACTTTTCTTTTCTTTGCTGTTGACTCAATCTGAGGGTTCAGTTTATAATGTAATGAATACGGAGTTGATTAATTTATTGGCTCCTAGTAACACCTCACTCTTGTAGAGTACCTTCACAAAATGTACACACACAGGGCTTGGCCTTGTAAACCATAAAGTTACTTGAAACTATTCCTCAGAAAAAATCAAAGTTAGGTATGATTCCAATCAATTTACAGTTTTTAATCTATTCAGATTATGAATATTTTACAAGAAACAGATACCAGGGGCAAGTTCTCTGAAGATACAGTACAGGGGTTGGCAACCTCTGGCACATGACTCGCCAAGGTAAGCACCTTGGCGGGCCAGGCCAGTTTGTTTACCTGCCGCATCAGCAGGTTTGGCCAATTATGGCTCCCACTGGCCAAGGTTCTCCGTCCTAGGCCAATGTGGGTGGCGGGAAGCGCCATGGCCGAGGGATGTGCTGGCCGTGGCTTCCCGCAGCCATTGGGAGCTGCAACTGGCCAAACCTGCTGATGCGACAGGTAAACAAACTGGGCCAGCACGCCAGGGTGCTTATCCTGGCGAGCCACGTGCCAGAGGTTGCCGACCCCTGGTATAGTATCACAGCTTTCTCAATTTTTTTTATTAATCCTCTTTAAAAAATTAATTTGGAGGGTCTTTATCAACAAGATTTAACTTTTTTTTTGGTGCATTTTTTAAAGAAATTTTGTGGTCAGAATCCTGTTGAAGCAATAGCTAATGTAACATACATCTTTAAAATGCATTTCCCATAAACTTGACAATAAGGCTGGGTCTATATTTAGTCTAGCCAGTGTGAAGAAAAGAAGTCTGACTCCTTTAAGAGTTCACCCAAAGGAGTGGGGGAGAAGTGGGAGGGGGGGCATCACCCAAGCAATAGGCTGCCTGGGAGGACCTTAGATGGGCCACTAACCCATGCATACCAGACAGAACCTTCCAGAACTCCATTCTTCCCAGAAAGAACACTCTTTTCATTTCCTAGGCAATCTGGTTCGATAGTACAGCGAGGAGACAATCCCCTTTCCACAGTCACTTAAGCCTCATACAAAGGAAGGTCCTGGTGTCTCAGCAATGACTTGGGACCAGGTTAAAGTCGGGAGGGCTGACAGCAGCTCTCCCAAATAGGTGAAAAATATTAAGGAAAAAATAGTCCTGAGGTGTTTAATCTATTGCCGAGCATTGCCCAGATAAGTTAATAAAGTTGCAGTCTAATTAAACCACATCCCTTGTAGCATCTCTTTCTTCCTGTGTGGCTGGGACAATGAGCAAGTATAAAACAAAATCACAGATGTGCATAGTACATAAGAGCAAGTGGCTTCATGTCTCAGCATAGATGAATTGATGCTCCATTACCAAGAAGTAATTAATCATGTTGAGGACATGAAAAAACAGGTTCTCAGTCTTGTGATCACAGAGAAAAAAGAATTATCTTTTTTACAATGCTGAATCTTAGAGGTGAATTTCAAAAAACATAGGTGGCTGCAATTGAGGGAATGTGCTGAGAAGTAGTTTAAAATGTATCTTCCCTTCCATCTGAAAGGAGGACTTACTATTTAGTCTCACTATGTGGTGTCATCAGTCATTCATTACAAATATAAAACTTACCTCTGACAATGTTACTTGTCAATGCTACAGCAGTTGAATTTACACTGTTTCAGATTTCTGCACACCACTGAAGGGATCTTAAATACAGTCACCTGTGTGAAAAGAGCATTAAGTTTTTTAGTTTTAAAAATTAATTCACAGAAATAAAGTCTTTGGGGTAAAACATCTGCAACACAAGTACAGAAACCCACAACTTGTTTAAACAAATACTGTTCATTATAGTACCTTGTAATGCAGTTAAGGTCAATAGGACAATCTTAAGAACACACAGTTTGATTAGTAAAAAAACATGCATGTAGGATAAACTATTTAGCAATAGGTGTAAGTGAATGGATTAACTATAGAAACTTATAGTTCTCACTGCATATGTTTTTACTTAACTGTTACTCTAAAATGTAGGTCTTAGAAATTACCGTTTGAGGACTGTAATTTATTAAATTACATGTAGTATTGCAAATCTAAACAATATATTACTCTATTTTAAATATCTATCGGGGATATAGCCATCTCCATTGGGAATTTCTAAGGACATTTCTCACCAGGAAACCTAAGGCAAATATTTTCAAAATGTGGTGCCTAAATTCAGGAAACTAAATTCTTATTTAGCAATTTTAAAAAAGTGACCTGAGTTTCAGGGGGCTGAACAGGGCTTGTCAAAAGTTTTTAAAAAACTGTAGTTTTTCATTTCGTCATAAATGCATGGAAAGTTTCTTTGTTGTCCTCCAAAAATGTTTCAGATGAAAACCAACCATTTTCTGTCAAAACCACAAAATTTCAGTTTTCAGCAATTTGACAATCTTTCTTATTATTTGCTTCTGATTGCCAAAAAGTGAAATGTTTTGTTTTATGCTTTTTCATGAGTCAACATTTTTGCAGGAGAGGCGTGTAGAAAGAAAAAACTAAACCCAAGATATTTTGTGATCTGCTATAGAGTTGAGTACCTGAGCATCTTGGTATGGTTTCTCATCAGAAAATCAACTGTAGAAATCAGCAAGACTGACTGAAGTGCCCAACCGTGGAACCCCTCACATGTGCAGCCAATTACCCACATAAAGTACAACCACTGAGTAGGGTATTAGAAAGCTCAATCCAACTCCCAAAGTCAATTAAACTCTTAATTGCCTTTCATGGGAACTAGGCAGGTCTATATAGAGCAGCCGAGACAAATGTCAGAGAATTATGATGTTAGATAACTTTGTAAACACTACACAAAACAAAACCCCCATAAATTCTAATCAACTCCCTTCCAATTCACCAACAGGTAGTGGAAGGGGAAAGAACCCCCCCCCCCAAATTTTACAAGAATAAGCTGTATGAAACTGAAAACTACATTTTAAAAAATAAATATATAGATTTTGCAGTATTGGAAGGGTAATTTAATACTACAATGTTATGCATTTTAGCTTAGAAAGAGCTTTCTATTTGAGTACAAGAAAGCCCCAAAGTTCTCTAAAGTTATTGAGTACAAATATATTACTACAGAAATGGAAGAAATGAGTTGAGTTAAGGATATGCAGTGTAGAGATTGTTCATAAAACCTTTTCAAGTACTATAAATGTCAGATATTTTTGTTCACTTGGTTCTCAAGATAGCATAGCTGCAAACTTCTTACTGCCATAAAATAATGTTTGACAGTATCTAATCAACCTGTGTCATTCATTAAACACAGGACAAATGGAGTTTGTGGAAACAGGTTCCAGAGTTCATACACAGGTTAAGCCATTAAAAGTTTAAACTGATTCAAAATTTCTTGAAACAAATCCAACCCACACAGAAAAAAAGGGAGAAAGAAAGAAAACACTTTTCCAACTGTTTGACACTTTCCAGCATGCTACTGTGCACCACTTCTAATAGTTTACACAGTTATGTGCTGTACATACCATACACTACCACATCACAAAAAAGAAAGATTTATGACATCCAGCTATACCTGATTTTTAGTTTTGATTGCTGCATGTTTTAGTTTTGGGATGTCACCTTAACTTTTTGATATGACAATGTCTATTTTCATTTTATTTTTATTATGATCTTGTACCTCTTTCAAGGTATTATAGGTTGCCTGAGACTTCCAATCACAATACACTGTTTTCAGTTGTTTATTTAAACTACCTTAGTTGAAATTCTCTTTGTTGGCTGTCTGCCTCAGGCTGATTCTTCCTGAAAAATTGCAGATAAAATGGTTCATCCACTTCTGAGAACAAGGTTAGGGGAAAAAATCAGTTGGTTTGCCCATGTTAAAAAATTTGGTGACTCTTTCTTCAAAAACTTCTAGCTCCCCTGAGCTTTGGAGCAGAAACTTGAAATTTAGAAAGTTTTGGCCTTTGTATCAAGAATATGCCTTTTGCAATCCCCATGAAAATCCTCACACATTTTGACAAATTAAAAGCCTTTGAGAAATTGCAGTTTGCACATGTTATATAATGGTAAGCACTCTGAAAAATTAGGTCTGAGGTGTCTCAACTTGGGCACCTAAAATTTGTAGGCATCATTGACACTAATTGCCCTGTGCCTCAATTCCTCATTTTACAGATGGGTATCATACCGCCCACTGACATTAAGAACAGCCCAAGGGCAGAGGTTAAGAAGCACCTGGATATCTGGTAATGAATAGCAGCTGACTTAGCCACTTCAAATATACCCCAATTCCTTAATGTGATGAAATGTATCTGATAAATGTCAATGAAAAGCTCATGAATCACTGATTATTAGTATCATGAAATGTAGGTGCAAATAACTGATACAAAATTATGGACATAAAGTGATATGATAATTCTTAAAATGTTTTTACAGGCCAGCAGGGATTACTGCACCCTAGGAAAGCAATGTGGTTTCCCCACCTGGGGCATTACTTTCAACGTGCTTTGAAAGACAACAAGAATGTATTTACTGTATCTATATTTCATCTGAGAGAACAAAAAGTACCAGCCTTGTGACTTTTGAGGATAGATCCTGGTCCAGGAGTTTGACCACTGATCTTGATGGAAACATGGTGAGGATTTTAATCTTGAATCAAGTTTTAGTTTCTAGAAAGCATTTTATCTTTATTTTTGTTGTAACCATTATAGATGTTAGGGTACTCACTTAAAATCTCTCTTTCTAATCAAATAAACTTGTTTTATTTTTAAATTAAACCAATCCGGTGCTGTGTTTGAGCTGAACTGGTTGGCAATTCCAGTTAAAGTAACAAATTGTTGAATATTGATTCTTTAAATGAGCATCAAACCTTAACATTCCTCTTATTGTTCCAGGACAGGTTGGACATTTCAGAACACATGTTTTGGGGGACATTCATGTGCAGGGAGGTTATGGAGTCACCATACCAATTGTTAACAAAAGCTGGTGAAGACCAGTGGAAGCTTGTGATATTGCAGGTGGGCTCCTGTAACCAAGGCATTGGACCAGGATGGCCCAGTGCACACGCAGAATGCATGCTAGCTGCTGGCTGTGGATGTGTCAGGGAGAGAGCTACAGTGGCAAGACATCATAAGGCACTTTGGGCTACAGAGTAAGAGGTAACAACTATTCACCAGTCTGTGACACATCCCCTCATCTGTCACGAAGATAGCTTCATTAATGTTTGAGAAGCAGTCAGGCACTGTAGCGATGAGTAGTGATGAGTGGCATAGAAAAAGACTATTGGGAAATTAATAATTCTGTCTTCAGAGCAGGGTTTGAATAATGTGGACTAAATATAAGAGGGAGCCACATTGAAGAATGAGGAGAAAACAAAATATTGAATCGTTACCCATTAAGTGAGCATCCTCCATCCTGTGTGCTGAATAAAACAAGTGTTCAGTGGAAAAATAACCATGTACTCATGTAATTAAAGGCTATCATAATGCATACGCACAATGGGGGCATGAGCAGGCAAATTAATGTTGCACAGGCCACCTCAATTCTGGGATTTCCTAACTTTTGAGTGCTTCACTTTGTAACCTTAATCTTCTTTCAGTGTAATTTTCTTATGTGTAATATATTATATAAAAGGGTCTAACATATATTACAGTTACTATTAGCACTGCAGCACATCAATTTCAATTGGCAGATGCAACTATTTTAGTACATTGATGACTTCACATTTGCCAGTGTTACAGAAGACACCTAGCACATGATCACTGGACGAGAAAAAATATTGTTAATGTCTTTTGTAAGATGTTTATTTATACATTCTCAAGACATACATTAGAAGTGGAGAATATTGATTTCACCTCTACAATTTTTCTTATGTATTCTAAACTAGCTACAAAATAATTATTCAAAAAGCTTTATTTTTAAGAGGTCCAGCTTCATGCATGTTTAATTGAATACTTTTTTCACTGTGGTATTTCTAGGTGCATTACTGCTCAGCAGAATGTTCTCAGCCCATATGATTTAACCATTACAAACTCCTCCCAGATGGTTAGTCTACTTCCACCCAATATGACTGTATAGGAATTATTTTGCGTCTGTTAATGCTGTTGCTTGGTAAGATACTAGAGCAATTCTATTTGTCCTTTATGTGTTGAGAGCAAACTGCACTTGCAGTCCTTGCCAATTTAAGAAACAAGAGACTGGGAAGAGTAGCTAACTCTAGATTTCCAACATGACTGTTCAAAGCACTATTTCTAGGCCACTCAGCTGGCCAATCAGTATCTCAGGATACCAAAACATTTTTTGTGTATTGGTTCCTTTCCCCCGACAGTCCTCTGAGGTAGAGTCCTGCAAGGGTCAATCTCTTCCTTTTCAACACTTACCTGAAACCTTTTGGAGGGATGGGGGAGAGGGGAGAGAAAGAGCATGAGTGCACATGCAAAACATCCTAGACTCCAAAGTCATTACTATGCTGATTGAACCCAGCACTGCATCTTCTTCACAGGATACACAGTAACATCATAGAAACTTCAGAGCATCTATCACCATGTACATGGATGTACACAGCTGGAAATGTTTGGGAGACAGATGGAATTTACCTCACTCTCTCATCAAGAGCATATACTCATTTTCAAGTTAGCCTGAATCCTCAGGGTCCCAATGAACTAAATGACTGGACCTTAGACACCTAGGATGGAGTTTTCAAACATGTTTAGGTGACTTAACAGCATAAGTCTCTCAGATTTTCTTAAATCATGTAAGTGCTTTTGAAAATCTCAAGCCCCCAGAGAACTAAGTGACTTCCACCACTTTTATCTTTTTGGTATTGCACCTATTCCTCTCAGATGAGGACCTAGTCACCATGAAATTAGAAAAAGAAAATAAATCTGAGTAAAAGAAATTAAACCTAGAACTGGTGCATCTCAAACTTAATGCAAGTCCTTAATGAGTGCATCTTTCACCTAGATACTGTAGGGATGGGCATGTTTCAGATGTCATATATCCGTCAATTAATTACAGATTAAATAAATAAATGAGACAGAGGATGGAGTTGCATAGAAAGATTCTTACAAAAGACGAACTAGAAATCTTTAGGCTTCTCTCTTACTGGGGAAAGCAAGATTTTATGTTAAAGTGGTATTGTGAGGTTTTGCCATAAAATATAATTTCAGCAGTAGAAATATTTTCTTTTTGAAAACATACCTCCTCCCACCCAACAGAATCATACTGTAATATTGCTCCAAAATACTGACTCGCACTCACATTCTCACAGTACCGAGAAGATATGGTCCATTTCTGTAGAATGCTCTTTTAGAAAAAAATATTTAAGAGACAAGGTCAGTGAGGTAGTATCTTCTAATGAGCCAACTTCTGTTAATGAAAGAGACAAGCTTTCGAACTAACGGGCAGAGATCTTCTTCAAGTCTGTGTAGATTTTTGTTTATTTAGCTAAAAGTGAAGGAATATGAGTGAGAACAATTAGGTACTTTGAAAGAGAATTGTAAAAAAACAAAAGAGACATGAAGAAGTGTATGGAATCGTTGTGATCAGTGATTTCCCTACATTCCCCCTGAATTTTCCCAACACCCCCCCTAGTTTTGTGAGCTAGTTACATACCAATTCAGTGACTGTTTGGAAATCTGAATTTAAACTGGAACATTAATGCACACTTTAAAAGTTTATACAGTGTATGATAAAATATGTGTATCTGAAAAAGTATAATAGATTTGAAAAGTATGAACATAGACTAGCTTCCTTGCTTCCTTATACAGCTGTTTTTTATGATGTCAGTGCATTCATTTTGGTGATGTTGGCCAACCTAATAATTTCAAATGATGATTTGTAAGCAAAGTCTAAATGAGCTCTCCCTGACAGCTAGTGATGAGCTGGGGGGGAAAGGCTTCAGGGCCAGATTATATTTACATTCACACTAATCTACCTAGGTATCCAGCAAACAGAGCTGTGTTGGTCCAAGTGATAGATTTTGGCTGGGGTTGGCGGTTACAAACCACTTGAATGTGGGGAATGGGGAATGAAATGTTGTTCTTATTGTATTGAGTGAAAGGGCAGTAGAACTGTAGCCTGTGATGATTTGAAACATCAAGAGAGGGTGGGACCTGTCCCTCTCACTGTTTAAAGACAGAGCTGATTAGGCTCCATAGATAGTCTTTTGTTCTGTTAAGTGACCACTGCAGCTGAAATCACTGACAGCTGATCAGGTCTAAATGCTTAGTCCTGTTGTGGACAGTGTTCCTGTGGGTACAGTGTTTTGTTGTAAGAGACAACCCCAGGACTGCACTAGCAGTGTCGAGCGAGTTTCCCGCACTGAGAGCTCAGCTGAAATCAACTGAGAGCTGGTGGAACCTCAATCGAGACCAACTCGCAGAGGTCACAGTGGCAGGTGGCAGCAGAAGGTGACTGCCGCAGGGCCATTGGCAACAGAGCGGTGGATCTGGAACGGTGGCACAACGAACAGACGTGGCCAGAGCGAACAGTGAGCAGCTGGAGGAACAAGCAAAGTGCCTTCTTGTCCCCCACCTGGAAGGTGCTACTCACGTGAAAGCACCTCTGAACTCTGAGTCTCCACTGAACCAAGGACAACCACCACTGGTGAGTGGAGTGCGGTGAGGAAAGTGAGGGGCATGTTAAATAAACATTTGTTTGTTGGACTATATTTTAGTCACTTTGCTCCAGAATGCTAGATTTGTGGTGACTGGGAATGGAAAGTTATATAATATGTTTCCTAGTAGGCAAGATTTTTAAAATGCATTTTTGCCAAGGTTGTTATCTCACATTGTTGCTATCTTGGGAGGTCATTATGGGGGGAGTTTCTGTACTAAACATTTTTATTATTATATTAATTTTTACATAAGAATGGTCAGATACTGGGTCAGACCAATGGTCCATATAGCCCAGTTACCCTGTCTTACAACAGTGGCCAAGGCTGGGCAGGATTCAGAGGGAATGAACAGAACAGCGTAATCATCAAGTGACCATCCCCTGTTGCCCATTCCCAGCTTCTGGCAAACAGGCTAGGGACACTCAGAGCATGGTATTGCATCCCTCCCCATCCTGGCTAATAGCCACAGATGGACCTGTTCTCAGGAATTTATCTAGTTCTTTTATAATCCTGTTTTAGTTTTGGTTCTTCACAGCATCCCTGGCAAAGAGTTCCCTGGGGGTTGACTTTATATTGTGTGAAGAATACTTCCTTTTGTGTTTTTTTAAACCTGCTGCCTATTAATTTCATTGGGGTGACTGCTAGTTCTTGTGTTATGTGAAGGATTAAATAAAAGTTTCCTTATTCACTTTCTTCGCACCAGTCAAGATTTTTGTAGACCTCTATGTTCATATCCCCATTAGTCATCTCTTTTTCCTAAGCTGAAAATTCCCAGTCATTTTAATCCTCTCCTCCTGTTTCATACCCCTGATTATTTTATTGCCCATCTCTGTACCTTTCCAGTTCCAATATAATATTTTTTAGGATGGGGGGTGACCAGATCTGCACACACTATTCAAGTGTGCACGTACCATGGATTTATATAGAGGCAATTGATATTTTCTGTCTTATCTATCCCCCTTTCTTAATGATTCCCAACATTGTTCTGTGCTTTTTGACTGCTGTGCACATTGAGTGGATGTTTTCAGAGAACTATCCACAATGACTCCAAGATCTTTTTCATGAGTGGTAACAGCTAATTCAGACTGCCATCATTTGTATGTATAGTTGAGATTATGTTTCCCATGTGCATTACTTTGCATTTATCAACATGAATTTCATCTCTGCCATTTTGTTGCCCAGTCACCCAGTTTTGTGAGATCCCTTTGTGTAGCTCTTTGCAGTCTGCCTGGGACTTAACTATCTTGAATAGTTTTGTATCATCTGCAAATTTTGCCACCTCACTGTTTACCCATTTTTCCAGATGTTTATATAATGTTGAACAGTACTGGTCCCAGTAACTGACCCCTCCAAGGATGACCACTATTTATCTCTCTCCATTCTGAAAACTGATAATTTATTCCTACCTTGTGCATTCCCCCATCTTTTAACCAGTTACTGATCCATGAGAGGAGGGGGAGTGGTCTGCCTCTTACCCCATGATGGCTTGACTTTTTCAAAAGTCAATTTAAGATTAAATACCTTTTTTTTTTTTTATGTTTTTTTTAGAAATCTAGATCTGTTGTGTGTTTTGGTGTAACTTGCATTTTCCTTATGTTAAATTTGCATAATCCTAACAAAACATTTACTTTATTCATATCTCTTTTATAGATCTCATTGGACCTGACCCCCCCTGTAAATTCGAACACCCCCCCTAATTTCAATTCCTGGGGAGACCACTGGGTGTGATAGTCCAAGTGAACTAGAAAGACTTACCATCCTGGACCCTGAACTACAATTTACTTGTATAGTTTGAGTTTAGATCTGCCTGCTGCTATTAAAGAGGTGTAGCAATAGCAGCAATACCTGTAGAAATCTTCTTTTTCCCCTGTTTCACAACAATTTGACTCTCCCTTCCAAAGGAAAGTTCACTTCTTTGACCACTTCCTTCCCTGACTTTGTACTTTGCCGTTTAAGCTATGTAGCGAAGTTAAAGATTCATTTTACAAATTATCAGAAAAATTCACTGAACCTTTTTCTCCTAGAATTTTTGCAAAATGGCAGTAAGACTTTATGAAAAGATAGCAACTCTTTTCAGCTATGAATCATTCACCGGCTATAACACCTTGTTACAATAGATCATTCTGGTGGGATTTGTGCTTCAAAATATAACTTTGCACTTAGAATCTGGACTGGAGTCCAGTGATTAATTAGTTTAAAGTAAAATAAGTCACTGATTAATTGATATTTTGGGAGGTTATTCCTGGCAGAGACAGCAACCATATTCACTTCTACCTCTGAGTAGACTCACTTTGGCCAAATTCTTAAGATTAATTACAGCCTATTTTCACCACTCAGGGACCACAATACAGTCACATATTGCCAGCAGGGAATTCCCCTAGCATACAGCAACTTCCTTCCAGTGCATCTGTGCTGCTGCTGGGCTCTGTTTCTCAGCCTTTGTTTCCGGCGCAGATGGGCATGTTGAGGGTGGGTGGTAGTACAGTAGAAGGTACCCCTCCCAACAATTTTTCACTGGTCTAGGTTACATGAAGGACTCCATAACAGTAGTATAAATTAGACTACCGCCACACAGCTTTATGTGGTGCTGGGTCTGGCATGAACAAATCAGGAAGTTGGAAACCAACACTCTTCCCTGCAGAGCTCTGATGCAACAGATTATCTATTCCATTTATCCACAGTGGTTTTTGCAGGATTAGGGACTTAATGTGAACAGAGACTGGAATCTAGTGCAGGGAATCAGTGGTTGTGGTAGTAATACAGTTGAAGGGAGATAAGAAAATGATTTTATGTGCAACATATTGGCCAGGCATGAAAAGTACAATGTAATATAACTCCAACGAATCTACATTAGGGATGAATTTAGCCCAAATATACAAGATTCAAGTAACTTCCTTTAGGATATTTTAAAATCTCTAACACCACCTAAAGATTAAAATCGAATTTTTAGCATAAAAAGAAAAATAAAGGTGTCTATTGCCATTAACATCCTGATAAAGGCCAAACTACTGCTCTAGCAATCCCTTGTGAGCGACACAGTAGCGACAAAGATGACCATTTTAAATTGTGCATATTACAAATTGTTTAAATACAGCCATCTGAGACACTACAGCTATATTTCTGATATGAGAAAGCGTCCTTTTAAATTCTACGTGGACATCTTTGAAATTTCTAAAAACCACTACGCTGATAAGTAAAGGATGACAAGGGCTTATTTTACTGAGCTGATCTTGCATTTTGTTTTGAAATTACAGATGGAACATTTTACAAAATCCTGCAGCCTCTTGACTTCATCCCCTCCTTCCCCTACTCCCCCACTTTTTCTTTTTTTCTAAAACCACCAGTACCTGACCTTTAACTATCCATGTTCTTTCAACCATATCAAGAACTTTAATACATATAACCCCCACCCCTCCGAAATGAGCTTTGCTTACAGAGCTACCCTTTCTCACAACCCTGGAGAAAAAAAGACTTGACTTCTGAAATCTGGACTTGCAATACATCATCTGCGTTAGAACTTTACTCAAAGCTTTTGGGAGAAATTGTTCCTCACACAAACTAAAGATTCTTGTATCGGTCAAGAGGTAGCAATTCTATCAAAGTGATTTTAAAACTGTTATTTAAAAAAAAAAAATCTTTTGGACAGTGATACCAGCCTAAGTAATTAAAAGAAAAAAATAATTAATTAAAAACAAAACATGGTTTGAGAAGTAGTTAGTGCATAGCACAGCCATACAAAAGATATAGGTTCCTAAACAGTTTAGGATTCCCGTCTCTGCTTGACAGTGATGAAGAATTTTGATGATACAACATGTAGTATATAATCCTATATTAAAATTAACATTAAAAATAAATCTCTCTCAATTAAGATTGGTCTCGTTTAAAAGATGAATACCTGCATCATGATAAAATTGAAGTTATACTACAAACTTCCTCCCTCAGTCCTACACTACAAACATCCCCCTTAGCCAAAACATTGCGTGCCCAACAATCTGTCCATGAACCTTTCTAACTCCAGCACCAGTGGGACATGGAGGATATCAATTTCCTAACCACCTTACCCTGCTCTAAAAGTTGCTTGTTGTCCTCACCTTCTGGCTTTCCCAGTCCATCTTTACAGGTCACCAGGGGACATGAAGCCTCACAAACTGGCAAAAGCCATGGCAGATTTGCCACAGATGCCAGAAAGACCATGGAGGTTCACAGATACACCAATCGACTCAATCACAGGAAAGGAAAGTATTCATTTTCCCAGGAGTGTTGTAAAATTTAGGACTGGACCTATTCTGTCTAGTCTGCTTGCTAGTTCACATAATTTAAAAAACACAACCTCCACATGGCACCCAGAATAACATTATTTTTCAAGCAAGCTATACATACAAGCCAAGGAACAAGAATTCTAAATTACCCTCATCTTTTTCTACCTCACGAGTGTTAAAATTCTCTAAAGTTTTAAGCTTTTCTAGTCTAATGCAGAGCTAGAAACTCAGTAGTTCACAATGACGTTACAACAGATGTAAAATTAGAAAAGCATTAGGAGCTACAGCAGACAGACTGGGTAGAAGAGCTTTACATAGTGATGTATTAAAAGTGGAATTAAAAAGATTTGTACATGTATTATATAATCTGATTTGTATTTTGGATGCTGAATAACACGAAATAAGTCAGTCACTACTACAGAGGTCTTTTCAGAAGAAAGGGAAAACAATGCCTACTTAAATTCTATTAGAATTACTGTTTTGCTAGAAATAATATTACTTACATAACTGAAGAGAGATCTCCGAAGTCTAAAGAATTGGACATATTCAGTGCTTGTGATTTTATATTCCCTACAGTTGCCATTATACCTGTAGGATTAAAAAAAAAAAAAACATTCAAAGAGCATATGCAGCCCTATAACCACTATGAGTGAGTGAGTTGAACAGTGGTGGATACTGTACATCAGTTCTCATACCCTTCTAAGAACAATGAAGTTTGGTGACATGTGATGGCAGCTTTAGTTTACTACATTTTAAAAACAAAAGCTTCCTAGACCTACAGATTATAGATACTATGGGATAGATCTACTTAGCAGTTATTTTGAGAGTGCAGCTCTCACTTAGGTATCCATTACAGTACAGGCTTTTGTAAATACCCTAGCATTTTTAGTGAGTAAAATTGCAAAAGCCAGGACTTGCATAGATTGATGTAATAATCCTGGTTACAGGACTGTCTAGGTAGATCCATCTTTTGGCAGACATAACTCAGCAGTGCACCTTAAATTTGTGATTTATCTGACTAATGACAACTAAACAAATGGTGACAATGATTACTCTGAACTGTTGGCAGTCCACAAGGCTAAAACTATTTTTGAGGGTGGAAGTCGCAGACTAGTTTTGAATGAATGATGAAGGTACTTAAGGAAGATACAGTCTGTGCACAGAACACCCACAAAGCAGTAAAAAAGATAAAAGATATACATTTTAAAATTATCTTCCAGAGATACCTTTACATAGGTGCAGTTTGGACTGGAAAAAAATGTACGCCTGCAGTTTTGCATCTATAAAGCAAATTGCAGGTGCCAGAGAATTTATCCTTCTGACATCCTCCTTTGTATCTGCAACCAGACAGAAGCAGTAGCAATTACAGGTTTGCAACTCCAGTTCAGTAATATTCAACTAACATCAACCAACACACACACACACACACACACACAAATGCATGTGAGAGGCAGCAAAGGGACAGCCAAGGGTCTGTGCACTATTAAAAACTGACTTAAGCCCTATTTTGGGAATGTAAATGGTTCATAGGTTTTGTGCAAGTGCTCTGCACAGTGGCAAACGTCACCTTGATCATGCAGCTGTGGCTGTCATAGCTAAGAAGTAACATGTTACAGAGTATTCCTTATCATCTGATTTGAATAGGCCTATTGGGAATGTATTTCATTTTCAGTTCACTATAATATGACATTCATAAAAGCAGAGAGAATCCTGTGGCCCTTATAGACTAACAGAGGTTTTGGAGTATGACTTTCGTGGTGAATTCCACTTTAGGTCAATGCAGTATGTGGAAATTTCAGGGGAGGTATATTATGTGTAGCAAGCAAGCTAGAGATAAGTTAGTTCGATCAGGGAGCATGAGGCCCTGTTCTAGCAGCTGGGTTGTAACCAAGAGAGGAAACTGGTTTGTAGTGGCAAGCCATTCACGCTGTTCAATTCCTGAGCTGAATGTGGTCAAATTGCAGATGAACTAAGCTCAGCATGGTTCGTCTTTGAAGTCTGGTCTGAATTTTGTTGCTGCAGGTCTAATCAGATCAGCACACCATCACGGTTATTCACCTGCACATCCACAATTAAATACTGCCACATAGGCCAGCAATGCCCTCTGCTAATGTACATCGCCCAAACGGGACAGTCTCTAAGGAGGATAAATGGCACAAATCAGACATGTAGGAATCGGCAATATACAAAAACGTACAGGAGAGCATTCAACCTGCTGGCCACTATAGCAGACTAGAGTGGCCATCCTGCAGCAAAAGAAACTTGGCGACTTCAAAGGAACGTTCGGGGAGCTTTTTCAAGTTGTTTTTATCTTTTTGGCGGCTCTTCCCAAATTTGCACCATCAGCTCAGGAATTGAACAAACTGAATGGCTTTGCCACTACACAAACCAGTTCCTCCCTTGGTCGTTTCACACCTCATGCTGTAAACAGGGGCATCATCCTCCCTGAATTGAACTAAACCTCTGTTATCTTAGCTTGCTTGCACATATATACCTGGCCCCTGAAATTTCCCTACCTGCGTCTGACGAAGTGGGTATTCACCCACGAAAGCTCATGCTCCAAAACCTCTGTTAGTCTATAAGGTGCCACAGGATTCTCTGCTGCTTTTACAGATCCAGACTAATACGGCTACCCGTCTGATATATGACATTCATAATCTTTACTGATTTCAATGTAGCATTCTTTTAACACATTTTTAAAAGGGAAGTACTGGAAAGGAATATTCTTCCATGCAGGGGCGACTCTAGGTATTTTGCTGCCCCAAGCACAGCAGGCAGGCTGCCTTTGGTGACTTGCCTGCTTCGGGACCAGCAGACCCTCCGCAGGCAAGCAGCTGAAGGCAGCCTGCCTGCCTCCCTTGCGGCACCGGCAGAGTGCCCCCCGCGGCTTGCCGCCCCAAGCATGCGCTTGGCATGCTGGGACCTGGAGCCACCCCTGCTTCCCACGCTTTCCAAATGGGGAAAAAATTAATAATAAAATCAAATGAAGTGCCCTGCTGGTACATCTGTACCAACATTGGCACCCAACAGTGGAGCTATTTGAAGCGATAAACTAGAAAATTTTCCACAGGAGATGCTCTGGCAAGCTTGAAATCAGAGTTATAGAAACTAGGGAATCACCAACAAGTATTTTCCCCATACACATGGCATTTGTTTCCAATCTGTTGTGTTTCTTATTAATTTAGTGGATTATTGAAACATCAAAAGCTAAGAGCTGCTGTACAGCAGTAATTGTCTTTCTACCTCAAATTCAAGAAAACTGCTGTGGATATTCAAACAAGACAGCAGTATCTAGTGGTGATTCAAAATAGAACAGTGGTAGTTAAAATAATGAGGCTAGCTTATGTTTTGAGCTGGTTACAAGGAATAGTTCGGTTATTACATTTTAAATCAATACACAAATTACTTTCAGCTGAAACTAGCTTAGTACAACTACTAGCTTGGTCAGGAAAGGCTTATTGTTCCCCCATCTGGTAGATTTTCTACCTTTGACCCAGAATCCCTGGGTTAGACTCTTGGCTGTAGTAATATGCAGAACATGTGGTGGGCCCAGCCACTCGACAGTAGGCTCCGCTTATTGTTCAAGTGAGTCTGCTTTACAATCTAACCACCAGATAATCACCAGTTATGGCAATCTAACAACCTGCTTTTCAAATAATTAATAAAATAAATATAACTGTATCAGGATAAATACTGTACTCCAAGGCTTCTTTTTCCTATTAGGGCTAAATAAAGTTCCCTTAGTATAAATGAGACTCTAACTCATAATATTCAATATTAGTCGGTAATCAAAATGTATAGCTGAAAAAAAGCAATCCAATTTATGCCTTGTCATTAACATAACTAGGGATGATAGTTATCATGGAAACCGTCAGCAAATAAAAACATTTATTATCATCAGTAAAGCTAAGTTATTTTTAAAGTACAAAGAGTCTTCATACGTCACAAAACATTGCAAAAATAAAGGCAAACCACAATATGAGTATTCTATTTCAATCTTTAAACCACAAAATGAGGTAATGAGAGTGCTTGAAGTGCAATCTGAGTATAGAGCTATAATCAGCACAAGTATATTTATTAGCTTTTATTCTGGAACTCATTTAAGGACTAGAAAATGTTGACCACAGACTCTGACACCTAACTACTCTCTGGCTAAGAGGTCAATAAACAGCTGAAAACATAGGTTCGCAAGCAGTTTTGAAGATGATCTCAACATTTCTGAACAACAGCATTTTAAAAGGTTACAATGACATATTTTATTTGCATGGGCAATCTGGTTAGATATTTAAGACAAACCTAACACTGAAGCCAAAGTGATAAACTTTGTTTACTAATTTGCTTTTGAAATGAGCAGACATGCTTTGAAGTCTTATGATACAACTAGAAGAGAACCTTTTTGATACAGCATTAATTTTTGTACAGATCATTCTGAAATTGAAAAATTAGCACGAATGAAAAAAAAACAACAAACATAAATTATTTGTAGCTATTTCAACCATTTGTTTCCCTATTGTTTATATTAAAGACTACCCTGACAAAAGGTAGATCCTTTTTTATTACTAAAAGTGATATATTTTAATAATATCAACTGTGCTGGAATTATGTTCCTAGTAGCATTTCATGCCTGTGTAAGCTTTTTTGAGGTTGGAAGGGGGGAGCTATATAGTGGGCATCATCCAAGTGTTCCGTTTTGGAGTAGATGACGATGTAAGCCACAGGTTTTCAACCTCTTGGCTCACATTCTCATCTTACTTATTTTACCATAAGTCTGGATTAACTCCACCCAAGTCCCAAGAACTATTTTGAATTTA
The DNA here is from genome assembly GCF_003597395.2 of Chelonoidis abingdonii. NCBI lineage: Eukaryota > Metazoa > Chordata > Testudines > Testudinidae > Chelonoidis > Chelonoidis abingdonii. The sequence goes on from NC_133769.1 coordinate 197,966,431, forward strand.
CACTAGTAAAACTAAGAACACACACAATGAGGCTTATGGATTTACAAAATGACTTAGCCCTCAGTTGAGCTTGATTGAGTTTTTCCTGCTGTGTATGGAAACTGAAGGTCTCTCAGACATCTTGTCAGCGCAGGGATTTTTGGCTCTTGGTCATCTTTTTACAATTAGGTGTTTTTGGCCTCTAGTGAACATTGGCTGATTTAGGTTTTGAATAAAGAAAACATGTAGATGTTGTGATTTACACTATTTAGATGTGAACCTAAGTGACACTGGATAGATTTGATAGTGGTTTGTTTTGTGTTCTTTCTGTTGCATTAGAACTTGAAAATCAAAGCAAATTGGAGACAGGGCGTGGGGGGTGTGAGGGAGAAGGGGTGTGTACAAGTCCATTCGAACTGAAATCAAAGAGATATTGGTTTTTAACCAGAAACCAAACTCCAGCAACTGGAAGCTATCAGATGATGCATAAAGCTTTACTTTCTACACATTTAGCAGCAGCATGAAAATTAAAAGGGAGAAATTTAGTTCCACAAGTCTTCCACAACAGCTGGACTTGTTTCATGCCTTACAGCCATTTCCATCATTCCCCTTTCTCACCTGGCACTAGGCATACAAGTAAACTAAGTTTTATGAACTCTTTAGAAATGGTATATATAATGACAATTTATTATATTATAGTGAAACAGAACACAATATTCTTGATGGTTTAAATGGAATGTTTGCTCAAACTACAATTCTGGATATACTTAACCTCTCTTAGAGCAAAATAAGTTGTCTGGAAAAATGACTTCATTATACAAGGTTTTCTCTGCACCTAGAATTTACCTTGGAGCCAGGGAACATACTCTGGTAATTTGGCAATTATTAGCCACTCTACTTTCTCTCTGGTTAATTAATGTATTTTCAGAGTACTTTTAGCCCTAGCCATTTGTAGAATTTAGAAGGGGAGAGAAACTGATTAAGATGAATTGTAATAGAAATAAAATTCACAGGGGAACCATGATGGGGCAACTGGAAGAAAGGTGAGGAAAAGCAGGGGATAAGAGAAGCAGAGAATAAAGAACAGCTAGGCAAAAAAAAAAAAAAAACCCCAAAGATGGTGAAGAGTAAAATATGAAAAGGAAGAAATGGGTTGAACAAGAACAAGAGAATATTTATTTGTATCATTCTTCATTATTGGGCAAATTTTCCTGCAGAACTGATGTGGTTCCATTCCATGAAAGGCCAGAGTGAGGGAGCTGTTCATGATATGCTCATCCACTGTATTCCACAGAATTCCCTGCACCTTGCTGTACTGCAATGATTTGGTGGGATTAGGCACAAGCTGATTTAAGGATGAGTCACTAGATCCACTGTTCAGTTTTAGCTACTCCTTTTGCATAGTGACACCCTGGAGGCTATTTCAGCCTTTATGATTAGCAGCTGTGCTGCTTGCAAGTATGTGTACATCTTTAAAATGACTGTTTCCTTCCAGTTTCTCTAATGAGCAGTACTGGGGCCAAGATTGCTTATCAGCCTAAAAAATGAGCTTTTCAGTTTATCTGTTTTAATTACTTTGTTCAAGTATCTGATGAACAGCTCAATAAAGGTCCATAGATATTTCTCCCTCTTCAGAAAAAAAAAGGGTAAATCAACCAATGGAAGCCATGTTATGTTACTATAAGATTCACTGGTCTCATCTAACTAAATGTACAGGTAATACGTTTATGCTTCTCTGTCCTGAGCACCACTCTGCCCTTAGCAACTTTCCAGTACAACACAAATTTAGCTCACCTCTGCAAGTAATACTAATCAGCACTTGTGGGTATATAACATCACTCCAATGTACTGCTCATATTTTGTTCAATCTGTTTTTTGAATGTACATCATTCTGTGTTTGTTTTTCCTTGGTGCTTTTTTTTTTTTGAATCAATCAGTTAGTCTTTTTTTTTTTTTTTTGCCCATCTCTGCTCCTGAATCCCTGTCCAGTTCCCTATCCAGTGGGCCACACAACCTCTGAGAATCAGTCCTGATTGGCAACTATACAATCAAGAAGATAATTGAGATCTTTGACCCTTTCCCTACTTCAAATTCATAGTTTAGTCATACAGCCAGGAACAGCATGTAGTTTAGGTATCCCTTGCTTTTAACAAACTGTTGTAACCAGTTTACAAAGGTGCGTGGAATTTTTTATGACTTTGCTAGCCTTTTCCTAATGTCCACAATCATGTGTTTGCAAAGTGTCCAATGTTATCTAATTCACCAGAGAATGTTTCCTGTACTGTAATTCTGTGTTTCTTGCATCATTATGAGAGTGGAAAATGATTAATGTAACTGGCCAAACGCCTGAGACCTTTTAGTATTAGAAATGTCGACTACAGAAGAAAAATATTTTCTTCTTTAATGCTGAGTTTGACTCCCAGATCTGGTGATTTCTTTTGTTGTTGTTAAAGATTATCTGACCTTTGAGTCTACTTTTACTGTCAGACTTTATTTGAAACAGCAGCAGCTGTGGTACATCATATATTTTCAGCAGAATGTAAAATCCTCAACATTAAAGTTAACTAGTTATTTTCCCCCACCCCAGAAACAAAGAGGATATAAAAGATAATTGAATAATGTAGTTCACCTGTCCCAACTGATTGCACCTCAGGAAAAAGTTGTAACTATACCAACCCCCAAACACCAAACCAAGCTGACCCTGAATTTCCTTTAAGGTTTTCAGGAGTCTGGATAGATATTTAGCCTTACCAAAATTTACCCAATTAAAAAGGTATGTATTTCCCACAACCACCCCTTTTCCTTAGGTCCTGAAAAGAGAAAAGTCTTTGGGTATGTCTATACTGCAGTTAAAAACCCACACCAGGCCCATGCCAGCTGATTCGGGCTAAGAGATTGTTTAAATGGAGGTGTAAATGTTTGGGCTTCAGCTGGAGCCTGGGCTTTAGAAACCCGGTGAGGTGGAAGGGTTCTAAATCCTGGGCTGCAGCCTGAGCCTGAACCTTTACACTTCAGTCAACAGCCCTTTAGCCCAAGCCCTGCAAGCCTGAGTCAACCGGCATGGGCCAGCCATGGGAGTCTAACTGCAGCGTACACATACCCATTGAGGCCTGCAAAGACCACATGTATGAATACCATTATTTGGATAACCTACAAACAAAGAAGAATTGCAACATTCATTTTCAAGGTGAAAAAGTAAGTTTGCAGCCCTTTTCCTTACAAAGGTAGCTTTAAAGTCAAAAAGAAAGATGTAACTTGATCTCTAGGTCACTGACAGTCCCCAGGGGTCCATGTAAGCCATGAGCTTTTGGCTCTTCAATTTTAAAGAGGGCTGAGACTCTTATCAGTTATGTGTGTGTGCTTATGTCAAGATGGAGGAGAGGAGGGAAGTAGTATCACTGAGCTGAAATTTAGAGTACTTGCTAACTTCAACAGAATCTAAGAGCACAGAGGAAAAACAGCAGCAGCTATGGTGATAGTCATTTCCTTGTGAAATGTGATACAAAATAATATGGCTCTAGATAGCATATGTTAGAAATCCGCCATCTCAGAAGCCTGAAATTCTATTCAAATAGCATATTGAATGGTTACATTTACAGTTACTTCTGTGGAAATATTATTTGTTCCATCTATATTCCACATATTAAGTATGGAAAAGCTCTCTAACAAGTAAAATCTTTCAAAACAAAAATAAATTCTTGCAGTTTGAACAATAGTTATGCAATCCTCCACACCTCACAAGCATCTCAACTCTGTTGCCTTGCAAACATCATTAGAGGTGGGAATGCAATTCAGTCTCTGCCTATGGCTTCTCTGCTGAGATCATACTTAAGGACAACAGTTAGTACCCATTCTGAGTGTGGTTTTCTGAAATGAATACATCTGGTATAAAGTGGACCAATCCATTTCATATATCCCAGAGTCACGAGATGGTAGAAAGAAAGAAAGATAGACAGAAAGAAAAGAAAAAGAATTGGCTTTACTATTCTAAACAAAACTCCACATTCCCCAAATGAGATGGATAAACTCTATTTATGTGCATTTACCCTCAACTAAAGTACTGGTAAAAATCTTTCATTACTCATCTAAGCCACATCTGAATATAGATGGTGAAAGGTTGCATATTATAAACATTACCTTGAGTGATACATTTCCTTTCCCCACCACCGTCCCAAAATAAGCAATCAATTTATAAGCTAATGCAACCCAGAAGTCCAAAGTATTGGAATACTCTCCTACATTCATGCTCAATAGTGCAGGTCTCCTTAACATAAGTACCACTAGGTGATGAAACACCCTATGGTGAAGTTCTACAGAAATACTTAATTGCACCCTGAGGTACTAAAAGAAAAAAAGATTACCAGAAGATTATAGTTAACAATCCTACAAAATGACTCATTGGAGGCAAATGAGGTGTACTTGAAATGTGAGACTCATTTATCTTTTTTTATATTTCCCATTCTGGAGTGATTCAGCAGATGAGGTGTAAATACTAAGCTGAACCACAGTGATGTCATCTCCCACATCCAAGTGCTTTGTAACAGGACTTTGGGAACATCGATTATGACGTTACTGTAGTACGAGTAAGTAAAATATTGTTTAAACAGTTTTAGCATAGACTTCCCTGCTGTAAGCCAAATGGACTGACCACATAGGTCCTCCTAAAATTTAAAATATTATAGTTTGACACACTATGTCTCATTAGAACAGTTGAACCAATTTTTTTGACTGTAGAAAGAATACAGTTCAGAAACTTTCAGGTGACTGTTACCTAGTAACATTAAACAAATCATTTGTTCTCTTGTACAATTCAAAAGGAATTGCTCTTTTATTTCTCTTCTATATAGAGGTGTATATGCAGCTCACTTTATAAGTCTACTCCCTCATTATTCCAAAAGAGAAAACATACAATAACCCAGGCATAAACTGAACTCCCCATTCCAGCAAAGCCTTCACTGCTCAATTGATTTTTCATAGTCACAGCCCTTGCAGCTCAGTCAAGTCAACAAACTCAGGCTCTGTTAGGGTGAAGATCTCAATTCCAGAGTCAGGAAATCTCCAGAGAATTCCCTATGTCCAGCCACTTTACACTAGCAAATCCTTTGTTGATCCAGTGCCTCCTCCAGTAGTCATCTGTGTTAGTCCTCCACTGTTAAGAATGTGGCAAGTGCAACCCCATGACCCCTACAATACACATATTGCTCCAGGTCCCCATTCTGCTCCCAACAAGAGATATTCTTACTGGAGAGCTTAAGCAGTACAGGGAATGGTGCACAGACATTCCACACTGTGGTGATTTACTCTAGGTGTCTTGCAAAAGGTCACACAGAAACACGGAGAGCTCAGCAACAGAACAGATCCTCAGGATGCTCACTCTTTTTATGCTTTAACCATTCTTCCTTCCTCCGTTCTCCATTAAACACATCCATATCTGATGTTGGGGTGATAGGTAAAGTGGGTTATTTTGGTATGAAAACAATAGTTTTGAATGTCTCTAAACAGATTTTTTTTACTATCATCTAAGTAGTAGCTGGGTATCTGTTCAGGGATTCCAAAGATATAGTCTCAAATAGAATTTTTTTCTTCAAAGGTTTTTATCTGGGATTCGTGAAAACTCAAAGTAATACTAAGAATTCATATAGTCCTGGCCAGTCCAAGTGTATGATCTCACAAGAAGGGACATATGAGTCAGACCAATGGTCTATTTAGTCCAATATCCTGTCTTCCAACAGTGGTCAATGGCACATGCTTCCCGTTGTTCAGTCCCAGCTTCTGGCAATTAGAGGCTCAGGGACACCCAGAGCATGGGGTTGTGTTCCTGACTACCTTGCTAATACCTATTGATGGACCTATCTACTATGAATACATACAATTCTTTTTTGAATCCAGTTATTTTGGCCTTCTGAACATACATTGGCAAAGAATTCCATAGGTTGAGTGTGCGTTGTGTGAAGAAATACTTCCTTTTTTTAAAACCTGCTGCCTAATAATTTAATTGGGTGACCCCTGGTTCTTGTGTTCTGTGAAAGAGTAAGTAACACTTCCCTTTTCACTTTGTTCACATCATTCATGATTTTATAGACTCATCACATCCCCCCTCAGTCCAATTCTAAGATATCTTTTTTCACATGGGGCACCCAGAACTACACACAGTATTCAAGATAAGGCCATACCATGGCTTTACACAGTGGCATTATGATATTTACTATTGTATTATCTATCCCTTCCCTAATGGTTCCTAATATTATTAGCTTTTTTGCACATTTAGCAGATGTTTTTAGAGAACTATCCAAAATGACTTTGAGATCTCTTTCTTGAGTGGTCATAGCTAATTAAGACTCCAATATTTTGTATGTATAGTTGGGATTATGTTTTCCAATGTGCATTACTTTGCATTTATCAATATTAAATATCTGCCATTTTGCTGTCCAGTCATCCAGTTTTGAGGCATCCCTTTGTAACTCATCACAGTCTGCTTTGGTTGGATTTATCTTGACTAATTTTGTATGGTCTGTGAACTTTGTCACCTCACTGTGTACCTCTTTTCCAGATTACTTATGAATATGTTGAACAGCACTGGACCCAGTACAGATTTCTGGGGAGCCTACTATTTACCTCTATCCACTGTGAAAACTGACCATTTATTCCTACTCTTTGTTTCCTGCCTTTTAACTGGTTACTTATCCATGAGAAAATCTTCTCTCTTATCCCGTGACTACCTATTTTGATTAAGAGCCTTTGGCATAGAATCTTGTCAAAGGCTTTCTGAAAGTCAAAGTGCGCTATATCAAAGGGATCACCCTGGTCCACATGCTTGTTGATACTCTCAGTACGCAGGCTGAGGGACGTACTGGCCGCCACTTCCAGCAGCTCCCATTGGCCTGAGCAGCATCCGCAGCCAGTGGGAGCCACGATTGGCCAGACCTGTGGACAGGGCAGGTAAACACACCCGCCCAGCCCACCAGGGGCTTTCCTTACACATGCAGTGACCCCTTTTTGAGAAACCCTGCATTACAGTGTGACTACTTTTGTTAGTATGTGGACAGTATTCTGCCATGAAATTGATAGATCTAGTGAAAACAGTAAGGGCTTAGTTGGAATCTTGTCACTAGGGCTGGTCAAAATTTTTAATTGGGTTTACAATTACATGAAACATTTCTTAAGAAATGTTAATTTTTAGCCAAAACCTTTTTGTCAAAATACCAACAAGTCAAAATTTATAGTGAAAAAAATCTGACTAGTCCTACTTTTCCTCATTCACCCACCTTCCATTTCCACCGTTTTACATTTCATGTGGACTAACTAAAATCAACACATCGCAGCAAAAAACAAAGTAGCTCAGCAAAGAGCATGAATAGTTTTCAGTCAGTATTTTCAGTTTGCGTCCCACTTTGAAGAAACCAGGAAAAGATGAAGGAAGATGGACCTTATATTACATTGGTGCAATTGCATGAACTTCAGTGAAATTAACTCCTAATTTAATTATTTTTGGATATTCTTCACTAAAATATTCCAGTTGTGACAAACTGGATAATTGGCCATTCAATACATAAAATTAACTTTAATTTAAAAAAAAATCATAGAAACAGTGAAGATAAATGATAAAATAGCATTTACGGTTTACCTCTGTATTATCTATAAATAAATGTATAAAATATATGCATCATTTCAAATATGCAACCAACTCAGGAGGCAGTCAGATAGCCAACATGTTTGTCTCATGGAACAATAGATAAAAATGTTAATAAATTATGAATATTTCGACTTAAAGAGAAAATTAAGGAAGACTCAGTAGAATCTAGAATCTTTGTACCGAGTTCTTGGCATGAAATGGTGTAGTTTCTAGATGTCGAACATGCTGGCATCTGTTTTGAAAAATGTGTATGTGGAGGTAATGGTCCCTAAAGTTTCCATAATCTAAAGACAGACAGACTTAATATCTACATTTCTAGGTGATCTTCTGGCAGAATTAAGATGAGGGAAAACTTGCAATAAATGACCTCTGCCCTTGGCTCTTGGTGGTCGTCTTCATCAAGGGACTGCTTCCTGCAATGAGCTCTTATGACAGCTGAAAGCACTTGGTTGCCATGGGGAGAAGACAATGCTCAAACTTTGCAGGTAGCGCTCAAAACATTGCAGGACTGGACCTCAAAATTGTAACAAAGACAAACCTTGACCTGGTTCCATTGCAGAAGTTTAAATGTTAAGCGATTTTCTTCTGTTTCAGATTTGATGAAGAGGATAATTCAATATAGGTTTACATTACTATTGTGATAAATAACTAGTGGTTTCATGCAAAAAATAAAAACAAACATTCTGTTTAATATTTGATTGCAGGTTAAATGGCAAAAAAGGATATCCTTATCCAAGGCAGAGTAAGTGATTCCATTTTTAACAATATGGGAGTGAACATGTATTTTCTTTTGTTGTTGTTTTTACTAAATGTTTACCTAAAAGTACTTGAAAAAAGTATAAGACAATATCTCATGGGGAACAGTTAAAAAGACAGATTAATAAAATTAGAACAAAAATGATAATTAAACCACAAAACAGGTCAGAAATTAAACTTATTCTCGTTTATATTTTATGTAGGGTTTATAGATGACTAACATCTATCTGTGGGACAGTTTTGCAAATGACTGTTGCAGGTAAGGTTCTTACCCTTCCTAATTAATCTCCAATAGTCATTCCTCCAAATAACCAATTCACGCTTAACCCAATTCTTGTCTAAAATTTGCCCACTCACGCTCCCCTCACTGATGGGCAAGTAAACTATCATTAGCTTTTCGTTATCTTAATGGCAAGGGTAGGTGAAAGCAGATTGATTGGGTTGGCAAATACGATTGCTTTGCAAGGCTGCCTTATGGAGCTCTATCTCATATTTCTCCAGAACTATTGTCTCTGGTCATGTTTTCAGGAATTGTAGAGATTCAAACAGTGCAGTCCGATGCTATAATATACAAGCCTTTAGAAGCAGTACTTTATGGGAGCCTTGAAAACACAATAACTCCTCTCCCACTTTGAACTGGCTCCTCTCTTAAAAATTAATAAATAAATAAAAATATCAGTAGTAGATACTTAGACCCTCCTGCAGAAGAATGGGGCCCATTGCTGGACTTCTGAACACAGTGTTTTCAGATAAGAAATGATTCATAGTTAAGATGGCAGCCACAGATTCAGAGACAGGTATATTTTTCCAGTACCTAATCTATAACATTAGAAAATGAAAAATGAAGATGAAAGTTAAAGGTCATGCAGAGGCTTCTATTATGGTATTCATTTGTGGGATCATTCCTTCCTGCCCCATTTCACTAGGTCTACAAAAATTATCGTAGCCTGTGAGCTTCTTTGTACTCCTTAATGAATCATGAAAGGGAAGGAGCTGCTGTAAGGGCTTGTCTACACATAAAATGCTATACCAGCACAGCTGTAGTTTTTCAGTGTAGACACTGCCTATGCTGATGGGAGAGGGTTCTCCCTGGGAGACAGTAGCTAGGTCAATGAAATAATTCTTCAATCAACCAAACACTGTCTGTTAAGAGACTTAGGCTGGCTTAACAACGCTGCTCCGGCGGTTTGGATTTTGCACACTGCTGACCAACATAGTGAACTGACCTAATATTCTGATGTAGATCACACCTAAGAACTTTGTCCTTCCAAAACAGGGTGTCCTCTCTCTTAGATGCTTCAGCCTGCCTTCAAACCTAATAGGTATTTGTGACTTCTGTAGCTTGTGTGACATAGAAGACTACAGCTACTGTCTGCTAACCCCCCCACCCCCCACAAAATCAGCTGTTTATTAAGCCAATGGACATTCTCATAAGATGATGCTTCTAACAGAAGCAGCCAGATTTCTATACAGCCAGATTTCAAAGTCTGACGTTTTACAGTATAGCTTAATATTGCCAATTATTTACAGAATTCTACCTGATCCCTATTCCATGATGTACAAATAATGCAAGAGTTCAGATTGCTGTTGATGAAATGTTTGGCATCATAAGTGTAATGCTATAAAAAGTCAAAGAAGAAACAGCCAGTAGTCACATTAAACATGCACTCAGACAAAGCTTGTCCTGTAAAGTTAGAGTTTAAGGCCAGAAGTGACCACCAGATCATTTCGTCTGACCTTCTGAATAGTGTGGTCCACCAACGTCACCCAACACTCACACAACTGAACCCAACAACTGAAATGAGACCAAATTATTACAGCCCACAGGAGACTGGACTATTATGTGCCACAGGCAGAGAATAAGAGGGACCGAGGTGCACCCCTCAGGCAGAAAAATGATCAAGTGAGGTATACCAAGAAATCCTGGCATACAATCTGCAAGATCACACTGCAGAATAAATTGCAACCCCCTCACAGATTATTAAATGGTGAAAATCACAATAAAAAGGTTACACACATAATAGGTCCTCCTTAGGGCTGGCTCGAGTTTCTGCAGTCCTAGACAAACTAACACCTCCTATATCTACTTCCACTCTCACAATCAAGTTACTAGCTAATTTTGCCTCCCTTGGTATTTGCTTGTTGTATTTGTATTGTAAAAAGAGCATCACATTCTCCAGCTCAAGATCCAATGGGCTTCTTCCTTCTTTCTGTGCTGTACTGTGTAGGGTATTTGACGTTCCAAGGCATGTATTTAATTTTTCACTAAAAATCTCTTTGTCTTTGTTTTGTGTCTTAACTTTTCCCTCTTCAGTTGGATGGGTAGTCAATCTCTAAATGTTTCATTCTCATCCAAATAGTTGCAGAAGAGTTAGGATGGTCATCCAAATTTCATGATTCTACAAGACTGGACTAGAAATATAATTAGAGCAGGCCCTTACTTCCCGTTAGATCAGAAATGTCTCAGGCATAGGTGCTGATTCCATGGGTGCTTCAGGACTTAAGCACACAGGGAAAAAAATGAGGGGTGCTGAGCACCTCTCATGAGACATAGTGTTGCTGACAGTTTCATCCAGAAAGCTACAGTGACACGTAATGTCTTTAAACTGAGACATTAGAGAAGACAGCTTGTAGGTGAATGCAATGATTTTAATATACTGTAATTTATGATAATCTAGTGATGTAGTTCCTTACTATTTTAACAATGATTAAATTAAGATATCCATGATAGACATATTCAATAACTAGAGTATGAAAGAAGTGTATAAATATGCTGAAGATAGACTCCCTTCAAAACTCCCCCCTCCAAACGCACACACACACGCGTGCACACACACACACCTCTCTTCAAAAGCACCCACCGGCAAAAACAAAAGTCAGCCCCCGTGGCCTCAGGAACAGCCTTCCTTGAGATATTTTAGCACTTAAGCTTTTAGCTGAAACCAGAAAACACAGAATTGGATGACCACAACAAATAGCTGGAATAAAAGAGTTATCCAAACCTCAGGGAAGACTAGATGTGAGTTTTCAGTGAAGGTTCAAGCCAACTCTTTCTTTAGTCAAACCTGAAAAGTATTTATTTGGTTGTCCATCTGTAAACTGCTAGTGATGTAAATGTTAATCTTCTTTTAACCTCATTTGCACTGGAAGTTTAAAATCCTTTTGACATAGTTATCCAATTTTCTGTTGAGTGATATGTCAGGACAAATTGACAACCAAACGTTCCTTCAAGTTCCTTCAACAAAGCTTACCAAAATATGATTTCCAAAATATGATTTATATAGCAGGTATCAAAAACGGTGCCTTATTCTTCAATACCTGTTAATATTATGTTAGGTTTTTTGGAAGTGGGAGGATCAACTTCTTGGCTGGTGCCATGAAAGTTGGTATAGCTTTGTTTAAAGAAAGAGAGCTACACTTGTTTATACCACTTGAGGATTTGGCCCTGAGTTTCAAAATTTTATTCTCCAGTTCCTACACTGAAATTGCAAGACTGCTGAAGCTTCTAATTTATAAATCCACTACATTCCATTAGGTTTATCCTTACATGATCCTAGTCTCTTAACCAGTTACATTCCTATAGTAATAAAAAAAAAACCAAAAACCAAAACAAACAAACGAAAAAACAGAAAAAAACAAACAAACAAAAATACCCACTCTGACTGCAAATACTATTATAAACTAGATTTCTGGTTACTTTCATTTTTATGGCCTTACAATAAGTTTGTCTGACAAAATTTACATTAAGAACAAAAGGATTGAAGGAAAAGGAATCCAAGTGTCAAATCTGAATGATGACAGGATTGTCATATGGTGACTAGGAAACGAATGAAGTGATTACTCTGTTTACGGAACTATCAGGTACTAAACTGAAGTTAACAGTCAGATGTTAAAAAACTGACAAACATCAATTGCATAGTTACTGCATAATTAACGTTAATATGCTACATTTAAAAAAGTATTAAATACAGGATAACTACCATAAAAACAATGCTAACATGGGACAGTGGGAAAAAAATCACACACACAAACAAATACTGGATCTTACAGCATGTTGGTAATATTTGCTTCTTTATTGAATTTTGTTGTTCACATTTTTAATTTAGGATCACAGGCAATTTCTACTCACACCATTCACGCATACAAAGATAATCTTCCCAATGAAAATCATATCTTGTCCCTTTAACTCAGCCTTATCCAAATGGTCTCTCCAACAAAACAGAACAAAGATATGAACTCTTCTGCTAAGTCCTTAGTGAATACATCTTTCAATTAAGTTCTGATATGCCAAAGTAACAAAACATTGGCATCTGGGCACTTAAAAAAAATCCCCTTGCCTTAAAACACAGCAGGAAGATGGCATACTAATAGTGAGCTGATCAGAAATTTTCCAGTAGGGCACTTTCAATCAGAAGAGGCTGATTTTGTCAAAAGCAAAATATTTTATGAAAACATGTAGATTTAACAAATGCTCATTTCAAAGGAAATTAAAAAATGCTTCAGTCAGGTCAAACCATTCCATTTAGACCTTGCCAGAACCGAATGTTTCGTTCTCCATTTCAAAGCTATACTTCATTTCAATTTTTAATTTTACATTATCCACACCACAGCACACAACACAGCAACAAGAAAAATAAAGCTGAAAATTGGAAATAAACATTTAGAATTTATAGAAAATTAAGTTTTTCAATTCTCCTAAAATGAATTTTGTTTCTTGAGAAGTATTTTTTGTGTTTTTACCCATTTTGGAGAAGTTTCAAATTTGCAGATTCTCCCATAAAGTTAAAATCTGGTTCCTACCCAGCTCCAGTTTTGGCAAAGGCTGCAACTTTTTAACTTAAGGGAAGTTTAACAGTAAATCACAATTACAATTGAACAAAGCCACTATTCTCAATCTAAAATCCCCAACTGTTCATCCTACCCATGGCTAACAAAACAGGTCCTTCATTGCTGGCAGTCTCCAGAAGCAAAAGGTGAGTTCAGCTCACACCATTCACTACCCAGTGCATATTTTGTCTATTTTGCTCTAGCCTGGGGATACATTTTAGAACATCAGCCTCCAATGCCAGCAGTTAATTAAATGCCAACAATGGTGATGGAAGAGCTTTGAGAGATTTGGACGTTAAGGAAAGATTTGGATCGAAAGAGTACACAGACATATGGAAACTAATTATCTAAAGCGTCCTCCCAAGATTGATCTGGCCAATCTCTTTCTCTTCCCCCAACTTTATAACAATCCCTGAGTTTACTACACCCAGTTTCCCTCCAGCTTTCATGCTCCGCTCCCCACCACCTTTCCCAGTCAAGGTATGTCAATAATCTCCCAAGTCTGATATACTAGTGCATATAGCATAGTCACAAACGCAGCAAGCACGGTCAGACAAATGGACATAAACTATAAATTAAAGTCCTGATGAACAAAGAGCTCCTGTAAGAAATGTCTAAAGCAATTGAATTCATATGGTACACCACAACAGACCATTTATATGACATCATTTATCTTCTTACATCCATTCTGAAGAGCAAATCTATGAGACAATTTTATCAATATGTTTTGGATAAAGAGATTGTTTTGGAGGTGGTAAAAGTTCCATATTGAGAAAAAGAGAGATTGTGAGACTCTTCAGTAGATCATACTAACAGGAGAGGCATTAGGGTTATTGGAGAATCAGAGAGGATGAGAGAGCATGTTAGCCATGCTGTGAACCTCTATATCTGTTCTGTCTTTCTAGCTCTTTTTTTCAAATTTTCAAACAAAAGTTCAGAATCAGTTTGTCCAAGAGAAAAACAATAGCTCGGGTTGACGTTTACTTTGTCTTGACCCAATTTGTTTTTCCAGGTGTATGTGTGGGCATGTATGTATATATATATGCAAATATATATATATGCAGGTAGGTGGGCAGATTGGTAGGTAGGTGGGCAGATTTTAAAAAGTTTTAACGTCTCTCAGTGTAATGGAGCTTATATTCTATATTTTGGTTTTAATGCACATGAAATGTTTTTGTCCTACAGATATAATTTTGCATTTAAAGAAGATATCCACAGATACTGTTTGTATTGCAGGAAAAAACATAATTCCATGTTGACTAAAAGAACTGCAAGACTAACAAGAAAATCTAACAAATTGCATGGGGTGAGCAACATGTTTCCTGCTTACATTTGTTTCCTTTGAAAACCAACCACTAATGTAAACAGCAGCAACATAATGTTTTCAACTCTGCATTTGAAAGGAGACTGGAAGAAATAGATCTAAGAATGATGTGTATTAATAAGTACCTTTTCTAAAGTAGAGATGTTATTGCAGCTTGCTTCATGGGACTTTGAAATGAGAGGAGCTGGAAAAACCTGGGATCTCTGTATTGGTTTCAAGATGCTCTTCCACCTACTTAAATTCAGTAGGGGTAGTGGGGGTGGGTGGGAGTAGAACACTATAAAAATTAGTTTATATTATGATCTCAGTGGGTAGATTTCCATATCACAAATATCAGTCACAACTGACTACCTTAAGAAGCACTATCATGCTTTTTCCAGTGTCACCCCCAGCCCTCACTGTAGGGAAGGAGACACCCATAAGCATATACCAAACCAGCTCATTGTCTTCTTTCAAATCCCTCCATAAAACTCTCTGACATGATGCCTACAACTTGACAATAGGCACAGTATACCAGTTGCTTGACTATCAGGATGATTAGTATTGTCTCATTGTTTCCTTGTGCTGCAGCCTTGCCTATTTGGTGTGTATGTGGTCTTGTTTTAAGCTCTTTGGCCAGAGTCTGTCATTTTATTATGTATATGTACAGTGCCTAGCACAAGATGATACTGAACCATGACCATGACTCCTAGGTGCTATCACAGTATGATACCAACAATGCAAGGACAGCTTCAGGAGAAGGCCAAGGAATGCAGAGATATGCAGCTATCACTTTTTCACCTTTAGAGGTAATCCCTCCAAGACAAGATTGAGGCACATTAGCAGCGCAACATGCCAAAGCCTCCACTTTTGCTGAACATGTGGGTCAATACTTCTTTTCTGGATAAAAAGAGAATTCCATTCTCTGGCATTTTATAAATATTTCCTCCTCCAAGACCTAAATTCACATTAAAAATAATGATTAACCATTTCAGGGTTGTTACCAAAATGTTGGGTTTGCTTAGCTGTGAGCTAATGACAGCCAGACAGGGATAAGGAAAGATTGCTTTATTTTGCAGAAGAAAGGAGAGTTTTGTACCTTGGTATAAAAAACTTTATTTTATACAAAAACTAAGATTTTTTTATACATATTTATATATAGGCTTTGGTTGTTTTAGCATTTGATTGGTGGTTAGCAAACCTTGCATTTTTGCAGTTTGCTTAGCAAAAACCAGCTTAGGACCAGTTTTAACTGTTTCAAGACTGATAAGGGAAGACAGTTTAAAAGTTTAGGCATTTTAGATTTCTTTCATCGCATTTGTTTTCCAAGCACAATATGAATTCATCCAGGGAAACAAACAAACAATCTCATTTCACCCACACATACTGCTACCTTGAGATCCTCAAGCCTCTGTCTCAGTCATCAGGTAGAGTTCAGTGAATACAGAACAGAATGAGAGGATTATGATGATGCAGTGATGACATTATGGAATACCTTGGCTCCTTCACTGCAGCACTTGGAAGTTCAACAGTGGTTGGCAGTGGAATTAATGGTCACATTTCAGACTCTATTTATTTTGGTAGTGAAAATCCAGGAGGTTTAGAAGGGGCTTATTTGCCAGAGCTTGAACTTCAAGCATGTAACTTCTCTGAAACCTCATGTCAAAACAGTAATAATCTGAGTTTCTATATAAGCAAACTCCAGTTTATGGCTGAGATCACAACAGATACAAATAATGTTCTGGATCTCACTTTAAATGAATATAACTTTGAGATTGGCTGCATATAACTCACTTCCTCCCTTTTTCTGCAGAACACGCTATACGGTGTAGAATGTGCCACCATCCTAAGAACAGTATGTTCTCCCAATGCCACTGGAATTCACATAAGCTAAGCAAACATTCTTGCCACCAATTGCCATTTTAAGAGGTCTCAGACAATATACCTTGGATTCCTGTTTGGAACTGAGCTCATGGTACTTCTTCTGAAGATCAGGAAATAAACATATTATGGAATTAAATGGCCATGATTAAAAATTATGTGGAGAGAATTACAGGAATAGCTATTGTTAACAATAAGAGGAGAAGAGTGCACATTTTTATGATCACCATAGTTTCTGGTTATCCCTTACCTAGACATGCAGCGGCAGGTAGGACATGCCTCAACTCCTGACCAGCCAACAGAAGGCCCAGGAAAAAATTCAGTCCCTATGCTCAGACAAGAACAGAGACTACTTCCCAACTGAGAACACACAGTACCCCAGAGGATGTGGGCAAAGGTAAGGAGTATGCAAGGCCATGGCTCCACCTCCTGCACACACAGCAGCTGAACTGGCTGGGATTACCAGTGCTGGAAGGAGAGTAATGTTACACTAGTATTCTCTTACACACTGAGGAACTCCAGGAGGCATTCTGATTTCCTGAGGCAGATATACCTTGTGAGGCTATCTACTCTCCAATTAAAAACCCATGATTGGCCTGTGACAGTTGACTTGGGTTTGTGGGCTTAGGCCAAGGGGCTGTTTAACTGTGGTGTAGACATTTGGGCTTGGGCTGCAGCCCAGGCTCTGGGACCCTCGCACTTAATTTAAACAGCACCTTAGCCCGAGCCAAAGTCAGCTGCAGGTGTCTAACTGCAGTGTAGATATACCCTAATATTTCTCAGGGGCAGTGCAGCTCCAAATTGCTCCCAAAGCACGGCTGTCTCTTAATGGTAAAATCCAGTTCTAACACACTACTACTTTCCTAAGATATACTTACCAACCTCACAGGTGCTCTAGAATTTGTTTAATGTTTGTAAAATTACCTTGAGATCCTCAGATGATAGATGCCATATACTGGAGTCAAAAATATATTTTTTAATTATTTTAAGTAAGTCTACAAGGTGTCTTTCTACAGTTCTGATTTTTAACTTCTGTACTTTCTCTCTTTCTTATCTATTGCTTCAGTTTCCCTCAATAAAAATAATCCATAATATTCTTAGGCAGCTCCAACCACTCTGATCATTGGATGGTGCAATAAAGTTACCCAGCCTATATCTTCTTTATCCATTATCCATTATCCAGCTGACAGCCCAAGCCCCACCTCTCAGGGATAAAGCTCTTTGCCTGTTCTTTGAATTATCTGGATTTTTCATTATTCAGTCTGGCTCTGGTCCCAATTAGATCAGATAAATGGGATTCCACTGTATTTTTTAAAATACCTCTCACATGCCACAGTAAAACATGACCTGCTTCAGGTAACTCTGATTGCAAATAGTAAAGTTATTTATTGTGCTCACAGAAGTATTAAAACAATTCTGCAAGATGTATCCTGTGGACAGGCCCCTTAAAATCAGTGAGGGACCTGGTTACAGGATCATAGCCTCAGTCTCATCTGTATTACATGACAAACATCAGGCAAGACATAAAACACATGCTCAAGAATCATTTTATGCACTTTCATGTTATGTATCATTTCATTTATCTGACAGGTATCATTAAGGAAACAATATTTACCGGTTTAATCTCATTCTGTATAAAATGATGCTTTGTTCTTTTTTATTCATTATTTCTCTGCCCAGCTGAACAGAGAGACTAAATTAATTAGCATCTACAAAAATCCCTTCAAAAATGTCACAGCTGCTATGAAACAGCAGACCCTGGAAAATAGGAGAATGTAGATTGAGTTGTAACATAAAAATATGAACCAGAGTTTATCTTCTCTTAGCCTTTTGTTTTCTCCCTACCAATCACCTTTCTGTGTGATTGGTAGGGAGACCAGATAGAAAGTATGAAAAATTTGGACAGGGGGTGAGGGGAAGAGGTGCCTATATAAGAGAAATTCCCAAATGTTGGGACATCTGGTCACCCTAGTGACTGGGGCATGTTTCAAACACTTGCCACATAAAACTTCTTGGAGAAAAAGCAAGAAACCATTCTTGAGTCTTGCCTACATAAGCAAGGGAGTACCAATTCTCAAGTAGACCTTTTGAAAGCCTGCCTATTGTTTGCCAAAATAAAGACTGCACAGTCTTTTCCACCTACAGTGCTACAGATCCTACCCAACTCACTGTGAATAATATTTTTAAAGAAAAAAGTACAATAGAGGGATTGGTAGCAAACAGAACCATCACCAAATACTCTTCCAAGGGTGATAATCAGTACCCAGTTTGGGTACAATACAGTTACAAATAAAGAAGATGAAAATGCCCACCAAAAGTGGCCTAAGCATTAGCGAAGAGAGATTAAATACTTAACATAGCTACCTCAGGAAATACATTAAACAGATCAAGGATTGCATGCTGCTACTCAGAAGAGTCTAGTATAAAAGGTTAAATCCTGGACTTCTCACTATATTGGAACAGTGGGTTAGCTGATGTTGGAGGAGGAGCAGGGCAACTTTATCCTGTCCCGTCTCCTGCTCCCTCCCCACAATGACTGCAAAGCAGGGGTAGAGCTCCTCCACAGCCACAATTGCAGCCTCAGAGTTGCAATAGCCCCTGCCATCTTGCATCATGTTGGACCATGCCTTGGGGGGGACTGCCTCGCCCAGACAGTCTGTTTCCCGCATACTACTCCCGCCTGTGGTTGTGTCCCATCCCCCAAAATTGACTGTGTAAATGGAACAGGGGCAGTGTGCTTCCTTCTCGGCCAGCTGGAATCACAACAGTTCACTATGGATTCAGGATTGGCCTGAGCGAACCCTACTGACAGCACACGACAAGCAAAGCTACCATAAGCCTAACTCCCAAATCTGGACCTTAGCGTCCAGATTTCTGGGTGCCTAGCATGAACCTTTCTAAGCTTAATTACCAGCTTAGCTTTGATCTCGCTGCCACCATCCAAAAATTCCAGGGTTTTGGCCCCGTCTGGTCTCCCCAAAACCTTCCCTGGAGAGACACCAAGACTCAGAGACTCTGAGTCTCACAACAAAGGGAAATAACCCACTTCCCTTCCCCCTCTCTCTCCCACCCAGACTTTCCTCTCTGGGCTAACCTGAGAGTACTGATGCAATCTCTTTACATCACAATACCAAGAAGCATGTCTCCTCTATTCCACAAAGAGACAAACCCCAAATACAAGGAAACAGAAATGATTCTCTCTCTCTTCCCCCTCCCACCAATTCCCTGGTGCTGCAGAGCTTACCCTCCGTAGATCTAACACAAAGAGAATTCCCCTCCCCTTCGTTCCTTAGCCTATCCAGAGAGAAAAACTCAAACAAGTCTTAAAAAGAAAGCTTTATATAAAAAAAAGAAAGAAAAAAGACATCAAAATATTCTCTGTATCAAGATGACAATACAGGGCTATTGCTTATAAGAAAAATATGAATAAACAGTCTGATTCAAAAAGATATCCAATTTGAAACATTCCAGCAAGCTACACACATGTAAATACAACCAAAACAACATAAAAGCCTATATTGTTTTTCTACCTGTACTTACAATTTGGAAACAGAAGATTAGAAGATAGAAAGAACCTTCTCATAGCTGAGAGACAGACAAAAGACTCAGACCCCAAAAATTCCCCCCCTGACTTTGAAAAATCCAGTTTCCTGATTGGTCCTCTGGTCAGGTGTTTGGTTCCTTTTGTTAACCCTTTACAGGTGAAAGAAACATTAACCATTAGCTATCTATTTATGACAAAAGAGAACACAGATGACTGGAGAAAGAAAGAAAAGTCTTTCCTACACTGACCATTACTAGGAATCGGGTGTATTTTATTTCCCAGAAACCTGGTTAATCTACACACTGCTACTAAGCCTTTGGCTGTAACAACTGCTTTTAATTTGATATCAAACCTCTTTGTATTGTTTTAAAAGGTTTGGCTCTCAATTTTTTGTAAGCCTCTCCTAGAGGTTTACAAGAAGTTTTCTCTCCCATCCATTATCCTCTTTCCAGAGTTGTCCAAAAGTTCAGAATGAAAACCAAACCCATAAAGTTTTATATTTCTTTTGTTTTAAAGCTGAAAATCAAACCATGTAGACTAAGGCGTTGGTCTGAATCCAGGGCTAATCTGAATAGACGTGGATTGACTCATGGTTTTCCACCAAAATACCAAAGTCGGTTTGACATGATTTTGATGCATAATGAAACTCAGGAACCCAGAATCAGGTGGACTGAAAGTCCAAACACACATTTGCATGAACCCCTGTGAAGCAAAACCAGCAAGTTCTGCACATCTTCCAGCCATTTTCTGTTTGGCAAGCACTGTTTTTCCTCTCATTTTTTCAAATGAAGTTGAAAATTGGTATGGCCAGTTTAATTTAACAATGCTTCCACTTCCAGAGCGTCTTACCAAACCAAGGTATCACATAGCTTATATCTATTACATGTAAGATTTATATCCTGAAGAGTTTGGCCAATTATTTAGGCCTGTTTCTTTCTATGCAGCAGCAAACTTCTTCCTTCCAGCAAGAACAAAACACAATGCTAAAGCAAAAAGTAGGAGAGTATATGCAAAACTGGGTAGATAGGATTGATGAACTGATAATGAAGGACAAGCATAAGTGCTACCTATGCTAATTGATGCAGCAGCAGCAGCACAGAAATGTCAAGTGCAGGGAAGAGGAAGAGGACAAGTGTTACTGTGTTGGATGGGGGTATTGCCAAGTTGGGCCTGCACGTGGGAAGATAGTGGGGGCAGATTTTGCTGGAGTAGCCAGTATCATAGATTGTAGGAGATACATCTCTGAAGTACAGAGGGAAGGAGTTAGAGATTGTGTGGGAGGCACTGTAGACAATGCAGGAAGAATGCAAATTGTTCCAATACTGTAGAATTTTCACAGCTATTTTCCTATCTGTGAATGCAGCACAAGAAAGAAAAATAAAAAAAAAATGTCAGGTAAAAGGACTGATTCTTCCCAGCCTTGCAACTTGTGTAGTCATCAGCACCAGTAGGTGTATAATCCCACTAAATTAGAATGGCATCCACGTTTATATAGTAAATTATGCCAATGTAAATTGGACATATATCAATCTATTTGATAGCATTATATATCCATCAGTGTTAATGACTACAAAATTTGAAAAGTCAGGAGAATTAGGCACAATATTTCTCATTTTACAATTTACCTATGAATTTGAGTAATTAATGCATGTTTTACAATCACTATGGTGTGCTGCACTAGCTCATATTATGAAGGTAATGGTTTTCAAACACTTTTTAAAGAGCAATCATATTTAGTTACAAAAACATGAGTCATTTGCAATTACAAAAATAACCTTTGGTCCTTCAGTAGCTTAAGATGGGCTTAAATGATTTTTTTTAGTTTAGATTCTGTAAATGAAAACTTCTTTCTGAAGCTTCAGACTTTGTGGTTCCTTTTTAGCCCTGGATTATTTATGACTAAATTATAAACACAAAGCTAAGATTTTATAACAAATGCTCTAGTCACACTACTCAGCATTAATACCTAAGTATATTTAATCTTATAACTGAAGTTAAATTCCATCAAAGGAAAGCTGTCAAGCAGCTGAAAGAACTTTTATAAACATGAAGCTACAGTCAAAGCAGATTACACTAATATATTTATTTCTGGCATAATGTGATTGTCATCAAAACACAGTTAATCTGAATTGAAACAGATTTTAATTGAAATCCTTGTACATGAGGAATGATCATCATTCTGCAGTATATTGTCAGATGAAAAAGGAAAAATGTGTATGTTACAAATACCTGGCATTTCTAATGATGGGTGCACACTACAGCAAACAAGTAGGTCTCTGATCTCACGGTCCCTAAAACCAGCAAAATGGATTTCTGTAGGCATTGACATTGTATTTCCTCCCCATTTATAATTTCTTTCTTAATATTGCAGGTTCCTAGATTTATTCAAATGTTCTCTTGTAATAGAAATAAAATAGTACAATTTGATAGTTTAAAAGGTGTGTAGCAGATTGCCTGAATTCCTCTTAATTCTTCTCATATCCATTCTTCTCTGTACTCAACTTTCATTTCAATTGTGATTAAAGGACAAGGTGGTCCAAATCCTGCATCTCACTCTCACCAATCTCCTATGAATTTCATTAAGAATTCTGGCTAAGTAAGGAGTTCAGGATTGGACAAAGACTTCTCAATGGGAAGGTATTGTGCTATCTGCAGGGCTTTGAAAGTCCTCTCTAATTTTTGGATTGAATATGGGCTACTTATTAAAAAATCAACCCAATTTTGCCATCCGTGCTCGTTGATTATAATCTTACTACACAAGTACATATTCTCCTTTTGGAGTTTGCTAGGACCTGGAAAGCTGGACTGAACTGTAGGGGACCTACTCAATGGATACCCAACAATAGCTCCAGAGCATCCATACACCATTTCCCTGCCTGTTTAGAGAGTCTAAGGTTGGAATGAAATAGATCGCAAACTTCTGCAAAAAGCAAACAGGAAGCCTCATGATGGGTGATTTAGAGAGATGGTTTGCTGGGCCAGTGAGAAGCCAGGACAGATTAGTCCCTCATTGGTGAGGACAGCCTGACTCGGAGACAAAGGGAATAGGTTTAGTTTCAGCAAAAAGAACGAGGAGTACTTGTGGCACCTTAGAGACTAACAAATTTATTTGTGCATAAGCTTTTGTGGGCTAAGACCCACTTCATCGGATGCCTGCAGTGGAAAATACAGCAGGAAGATATATATACACACAGAGAAAACATGAAAAAATGAGTGTTGCCATACCAACTACAATGAGACTAATTAATTAAAGTGGGCTATTAGCAGCAGGAGAAAACAAAACTTTTGTAGTGATAATCAAGATGGCCCATTTCCAACAGTTGACAAGAAGGTGTGAATAACAGTAGGGGAAAATTAGCATGGGGATATGGGTCATTGCACAAAGTAAAAACTATCAATGCCCAGTCTTTATTCAAACCTAATTTAATAGTGTCCAGTTTTCAAATTAATTTCATTTCTGCAATTTCTTGTTGTTTTTGAAGTATTTTTGTTGAAGAATTGCAACTTTTACGTCTGTAATTGAGTGACCAGGATGATTGAGGTGTTCTGCGACTGGTTTTTGGATGTTATAATTCTTGACGTCTGATTTGTGTCCATTTATTCTTTTGTGTAGAGACTGTCCGGTTTGGCCAATGTACATGGCTGTTTGTGCCTGGAGCTGAGAGAGAAGAACAGCTCACGGAATGTCTAATTAACCCTCACTCGCAATAGCCAGACAGTTCCAGCCCTGAGGAGACCATTGGCCTGACGGGGAGAGAACTGACCTGGCACCAGCTCAGGACTCCAGGTCAAGGAGCCAGAAGAGAGCTCTGCCCACGCAGGGCTGCTCAGAGGGGGTGGAGCAAGTGGGG
Organism: Chelonoidis abingdonii; assembly: GCF_003597395.2. Classification (NCBI taxonomy): domain Eukaryota; kingdom Metazoa; phylum Chordata; order Testudines; family Testudinidae; genus Chelonoidis; species Chelonoidis abingdonii. The sequence goes on from NC_133769.1 coordinate 197,990,205, forward strand.
CAATTTGCCTCAGGCTCCTGGTCCTGCAGGGGCCCCCACAAGAATATAGTATTCTATAGTATTGCAACTTTTTTTTATGGAAGGGGCCCCCAAAATTGCTTTACCCCAGGCTCCCTGAATCCTCTGGTGGCCTTGTGCCCACCCAGGGATGAAAACAGAGTAAAAAGGCCCTTTTAATTCTCTTCAAGCCAGCTAATGTTTGCAGTGCTGCTATATAAATCCCTGCATTTCATCCACATGGAAAGGTGTGAGGGAGGGAGCTGGACATTTTGGTGCAGTTGTGAATGGTCCGAGGTGGAAAATTTGTTGTATTGGTGTTTTACAATATATTTGTTGAACTTAACCCTTTCCTTCTTAGAGCCTGTTTTCAGTCCCCAATAAAGTCCCCTTTCTTATATTCTTATTTTGAGGTGTGGAATTTCATTTTCTGGTATTTTCATTATTGTATTGGGTCTCATGTACTGGGTCATACTCTTTATTCAGAGCAATAATATTGATTTTCAAAAGGACAACACCCCTTGTGTCCCAGGCACAGAGCTTGGCATCACAATAAAGAACCCATGACCCGATCCATGCAAGGATGGGAGAGGGGGAAACCACTACATTTAGTAAGCGTGAGGGAGCACGCTTCAGTCATACGTTGGGGAGGGATTATATACAATAGAACCACTGTTTTAGGGACTGAGTTAATAAAATTAAGCAATGAAATTGAACATCTCATAAGTACAGTATATATGGTGCATAGGTTGCAATATAGTGCACTGCATCACTTTCTCGTCTTTCAAACCACAGCAAAGTGATTTCCAGTGCACCAAAGATATTGGAACATGACTGGATATTGACTTGATCTTAATCAACATTACTTTTGTTATGAGATATTTTTATCCATTGTGAAAAATAGTTCCTTATAACTGGTCATTTGAGACTGGTATTGATAAAAATTGAAGTTCTCCTATAATGCGCTAATTCCAGCAGTACTACTTGTAGGGCAGTAAACTTTGGTAGCAGGATCAGAACAACAAGTAGGTCCTGAGATGAGTATAAACCACTGGGAATAAAAGTACAAAAAAAAAAAAGAAAAAAGCATTATTCTTTCCAATACATTTGTTCAAAGTTAATGGAGTTTCATATACACAACACTAAAACATATGCAGTGTTTTATGCCAAAATTTGTTTTATAATGTAGGTCCATTTATTGGCTAAATTTATGCAGGAGTGCCTCAGAGAAATCTTATGTAATCCAGCCAGGTGAAAATGGATGTTTTTTATAACTAGTTGTTGTTGACCCACCTGCATGGAGTGATTATGGTTCATGCCTTGAATTAATTGAAAAGTTTCAGCATTCTTGTGCTCACATCTGTCTTCCATTACGTACCTATATCTGCGAAAGAAGCCTCAGCTAGAAGACTAGTTCCAACTAGTCAACTCAGGCTTTCAGTTATGACAGGTTTTGGATTTGAATCTAGAATTTTGGAATGCAGATTATTTTCTAAAATTATATCCATTCTTCAATCCTCCATCCTGCTTCCTTTTGGCTTTAAAGAAGAATCAGGTTTGAAAGTTATTAATTGAACCAAGATATACTCCTATGTCCAATATGACAAAATGCAATCTCCCTTTTTAAAAAAAAAAGAATTAAAATGATGTACACCCTAAATATGACATCTGGGGAAAGAGGTGCTTGCATACAAATGCAAAAGATTGTCCAAACCCCAATCTGTGTCCAAATTTCCCAGACAGCCTTTAGCACTGCTATAGGTCAGAACAAATCCCCAGATCTTAAAGCCTCCAAATGTTGTTTTTCAAGATCTGGACTTGAATTTTATAGGCAAGGCCCAAATCCAAGACATAAACCTGGGTCAAAGTCAGACTACTCAACACTTACAGTGCAAGTAGTATGCCACCAAAATCCTATTTATATTACAAATTCTGAATGAAGAAGAGTTATTGGGCTCAATTCTGCACTCCATGATGCAGTAGAACTCCCATAATAAAGTCACATTTGGGCTTTGGTTTTCATGGACATTACCTGAAGTCCCATCTCTGAATAGAGGACCTTTTAAGAATAGCATTAGCCTGTCAAAATTAACCCATGATTGTGTATTACTGTTACATTTTCTACTCAGTTGTTTCTGAAACAGCTCATCCTTTTCTTTTTCATTAATAATGGGGGCTGGGACACATGACTTACAAGGAGAGGTTGAGGGAACTGGGGCTATTTAGTCTGCAGAAGAGAAGAGTGAGGGGGGATTTGATAGATGCCTTCAACTACCTGAAGGGGGGTATAGTGGGGTAGCTGCCCCATCCTGAGGAACAGGGGTTAAAAGCAGCCCTGGAGAGGGCTGTGGCTGGGAGAAAGCAGCTACTACAGGAGGCACCATAGGGGTGAGTCCCACACCAACACAGGGGGTTTCAAAGAGGATGGAGTTAGGCTGTTCTCAGTGGTGGCAGATGACAGAACAAGGAGCAATGGTCTCAAGTTGCAGTGGGGGAGGTCTAGGTTGGATATTAGGAAACACTATTTCACTAGCAGGGTGGTGAAGAACCTGGAATGGGTTACTAGGGTGGTGGTAGAATCTCCATCCTTAGAGGTTTTTAAAGCCCTGGCTGGGATGATTTAGTTGGTGTTGGTGCTGCTTTGAGCAGGGGATTGGACTAGATCAATGGTCTCCAGGGGGTGTGCAAGAGGATCCTTCAGGGTACGGCGCTTCAGCAGTTCAGGCAGAAGTCCAAGCAATTTTTTTTTTTGCTTAGGGCAGCAAAAATGGTAGAGCCGGCCCTGCAGCACGGCAGGGGGCGCACGCTCAAAAATTTTTCACTGATAGGGGTACACAATCAAAGAAGCTTGGAGACCACTGGACTAGATGACCTCCTGAGGTCTCTTCCAACCCTAATCTTCTGATGATTCTATGATTAGAATTCTATTATTCTAATAGTTTTTAAAAAAACAAACCCTTTACACAGAGGAAGGGCTGAGTCTCAGTGGACGTGTCTTCACTAGGAAACTAAGTTTATTCACAATTAATGGATAATGACGACCATGACTTGCTCTTTTCTACACTAACCAGTCTCATTCAGCATTCACATAACTTCTCACAATCCTCTTTAAGCACAATAAGATTTTTTAATGAATAAAAAGCCCAGTGAGAGATGATGGAAGTAAATATCTTAAAGATCATCTCTGCAACTGATAACGTATTGCTCTCCATCACCAATATGGGGTGAAAATACAGTAAGATTCACCTCCTTTAAAATCTCTGATATCAATCATACTTGTGAAAAAATGTATAACAGACATAATTTATACCTGAGTAGTGCCTGTACTATAATTTTTTTTTAAGCTTTGTATTTTGAATTATTAGACACAGGCAGGGCTGGCTTTAGGAAATGCGGGGCCTGATTTGAATACCCGGTGGCAGTCTGGGTCTTCGGCAGCACTTCAGTGGCAGGTCCTTCACATACTGCAGGTCTTTCACGGCACTGAAGGACCCGCCGCTGTAATGCCAAAGACCTGGAGTGAGTGAAGGACCCGCTGCCGACATGCTGCTGAAGACCCAGACTGCCACTGGGTGAGTACAAAAAATTAAAAAGACTCCTAAGTTAGGCGCTCTTCTTTAGGGCGTGGGGCCCAATTTGAAGGAATCAGGGGAATCGGCCTAAAGCTGGCCCTGGACACAGGAGTAGTTAAGAACTTCAAACCTGATTCCTCTTTAAAGCCAAAGAAAAAAAAGCTGACAGACTGACGTGGAATAATCAGTATCTATTGGACTGACTCACCAAGGTGAGTAGTGTTCTCAGTTGCTCCAAGATACTATGCTGGAGAAAGCTTCAAATAACGTTTTGATTTAGGAGGGTAGAATACTCAAATGGATAGGGTAATGGACTAGGCATAAGGAAACTTGAGATCCAGTCCCAGTTCTGCCAATCACCTCTCTCTCTGTGCATCACTGGTGTCCTCTCCCACCCTCTTGTCTATTTAGACTCAAATCCTTTGGCTTGGTGGTTGTTTCTTAGGATGTGTTTGTACCATGTGTAAGCAGTCCCGCTATTGTGGGGAACTTTCCTGGCTTCTGCACTACCCCGGTGAAATGGGCTAGCGAAAGGATCTGAGTCCTCGCTCCCACTTCCTTTACCCAGAGGCCTCCCTGCCCTTGAGGACTCCTCTTCCGCTCTCCTATCTGGCAAAGTCCTCATAACCCCAACATGGCTGGGCCCAGGATTCCTGGGGGGCTTCACCCCCAACCCTGCTGTGGTCACCCAGGACAGGGGCTAGGGTGTCCCCACTCCGGGGCACTCTCTTTGCACTGTGCACCTCCTTGACCCACTGATCACATCATACAATTTAAAGCAAATACAAGTTAATTAATTAACAATTAATTTAAAAAAAGAATAAGGAAAAATGGGAAAGGTTAAAGGAAAACACATCACGCTGCTCTGTGGCAGAGAATATCACAAACTGTGTCTCTGGAATGTCAGGGCAGTTCACAGTCTGTTCCTTGTAGGTCCCAGGCCTCCTTCTCAGGCCCTGGCTGTGCTGCAGGGACGCAGTGGGTTGGACACTTGCTCTGGCAGTGGCCACACACTCTCAGGCTGTAGGTGGCAGGATCCTTCTCCCCAGTGTCACCCCCGCTCCATCAGGGTTATGATCCCCCTCCAAGTCTGGCCTGCAGGGTCTCTTGGCTGAGATGTCTTCCTGTGCTGGGCCCACTACTCAGAGTCCTCCTCACTCTCCCCAGCTACTCACCGCACCCAGCTCTGGATCACTCCAGCCCCAGCTTCAGCTCCAGCTCCAGCTCCACTCTGCCTCAGCACGGCTGCTGCTGTTGCTCTGCCTTCAGCTCCCTGGGCTGCTTCTCTAGCTTCTCTGGCTCCAGTTGCTACAGCTCTGCTCCTAGGGCAGGTCTGCTCTGCAGGCTGCTTCTGTGACTCTGCTCTCAGCTCCCACCTGCTTCCTGGGCTGCTTGTCTGGCCCCTCTGGCTCTGTTTGCTGCAGCTCCCCTCCCAGGGCAGGGCTGCTCGCCCTGGGCTGTGCTCTGGCTTTGGGGCTGAAGCTCTGCTCCCAGCAGCTTAGCTTGGGCCCCTGCTCTCTCCTTAGCTCGGCCCCACTCCATCTGACTCAGACAATTCCATCTCACACACGGAGCACGGGACCCCACTGGCCTCCTAACTCCTTGATTAGCCTGCCCGCCCTGTAAATCAGGCTGATCTGGAGCATTGGCCTCTCCACATTGTTCCTGGAGTCTGTCAGTCTCAGGCTCCTGATTTCTCATTGACCCCTCCCTTTTTAGTGCTGAAAGCTAGCAACCAAACACCCCCACTGAATGTTAGTAAGGGGGCAACAGTCCCCTTACACATACCTAACACAATGGGATTCTAATCTTGGTTGGCGCATTAAGATAACACAAATAATACCTGGTTAGGAATAAATAATTGTGTTATTGGCTATTTATCTCAGGCATGGTTGGCTAAAAAGCATGTTAAGAAGAAAACTCTTATAGACACAAAGACATTTCCCAAGAGAAGAATCAAAAAGGGTCAGGCTTCATTTTGGGAAAGACGGGTTAGGTTGTCTGAGAGTTTAGATTCCCCCTCATGGTGGCAACATAACGTGTATGAGGTAGTGGTTCAGAAACGTTTTATTCTGCCAGCATAAAGTACTGGGCTGACACATTTGCTAAGCAAATATCTGTTCTCTTGAAGGTGGTAGAGAACACAAAGAAGTATTTGAAAACTTATTTACTTGTCCCTACAAATAGAGCTGTGGTCTTTCAAAGGAAAAAAACCATGAAGATTCTATTTGGGCACAAGAGGATTAAATGGCTTGAACAACAGATATTATAACCTCCCCAAATTATCTTTTCCCCCACACACCCTGAAAAGCCTCAACAAAACAAAAGCCACACAGTTCTGCAAAATAAACTTATGAGGGAGAAAAAAATCCCTAGCCGTACTTTTTCACTGCCCAAGTTAACATATGTAAGACAATTGTTGATCCTTTGCATGGACATTTAAATTCAATTAAAATTGGCTTTTTGCAATTGTTATGATACAGAAGTGATTTTAGAAGAACTCTTTCATAAGCTTGCTGGACTTAAATCTATTTTTCTTAGGCATGCTCTTCAGACCAGGCCTGTAGTGATGCTGGGCTTTCTTTGTATCATTATTTCCAGAGTTAAAAGATATTTTGTTTTGCAATTGTTTTGTAATTTCAACAGGACAGCAGGTATTTCTTACTGCCTTTCACTTTGTTCCTTTCCTTGAAAAGCCCTCAACTTCCTGCTGAGAGTAACAAGCTGCTTTATGTCAATGCTTCTGTCAGTGAGGATTTCTATTTTACATTTTCAAATTCTTTCTTCTCTTGTTCCCAATAGAGCCCCCTCAATGGCCAAATAATTGATCAGTTGCATAAAAGAGGATGACCTATTGTGTATGAGCTGAAGTATATTTACACCAGTATAATCCTGAAGTTGTTTCAGCGAGTCTGTAAGTAGGCCTGTTTTCTTCTGCGCTGGACCATTTATGCTACTGCAGTAGTGTAATGGGGCCATAAAGAGGATAGAAGTTGGGATAATCCCAGTGGAAGGGCTTCCCCATTGCTGACATAGCTGCCAGAATGGCTGTATGCCATCCCTAGCACAGGGGAAGGAGGGTGCATGGTATGAGCCTGTTGTGCTCTGCTATTCTTTGTTGGCAGATGGCTCCTGGAAGGTCACTGGAGCCTCAGTGTAAATTATAGCCCTACCTGTGGTCTGTTCAGGATTGCTAAATAGTCAAAAGGAATAAAAGGTTGTTTAAAGGATCACAGATTCAGAACCAGTGTTAACAGCACAGGATTTAGTTTGATAAACCATGGCTCGCCCCTCTAATCCCATCCCCCCCCCCCCCCCCAGCTATTTTTATTATATAATTACATTACCAACATGGCTGCAAAAGTATTCTGCTCATGAAGTTTCACTAAGCTACAGAAAGACTAGTGTAAAAAAATGATTATATAGAGACTGAGGTTGGGATCTGTGGTATTCTGTTTCCTGTGAATCTTCACAATTACAGTACAATCAAAAGTGCAGGATATCCAATCCAAAACTTCACTTTACTGAGGATCTACACAATTCAAGCTAGTTAAATATTTGTTTAGTAATTTATTGGTAAAATGCCATCTGGATTTCTTTATTTTTTCCTGGACAGTCTTTATTAACAAGAGACACATGGAACCACAGTCACTGGGTCATGGAGTGCATCACCACAGACAAGTCTTTGAGCATAAATTATATTGCTGCTTCTTATAAGAAATCTGCTAGGAACCATGAAGACTATGCACTGGTCTACCATTCTTTATTCTTCTAAGAAACATGATGCTTCTTTATGCAATTATGGCCTTTGCCCATGACTGAGTCTCTCGAAATGGTACCACCCAGTATGCAACATGCATTGGAGACATAGGTGTTCATAAATCATCCAATTACATGTTGCAGCATTGTACATCTCAACACATGAACGTTGATCCACATCAGTAGATACACATCCCTCAGCCCTTAAAAAGCACATATCAGCACTACAGGTCATCATTGAGTGATGGGTTCAGAATACAGGATGGGATGTTATGGAGCTTCTTTTTATTAATCATGTTGCATGAACAAGCAGGAACTCTTTACATGTAATGGACACATTTAAAATAATATCCATTGTACATCATTAAAGTTGGCAGACTTATGTCTGAGAATTTGTAAGTAATTTTGATTATTACTTTGCAAAGAGAAAAATCATATCACTAACTTGGGTGTCCCAGCTATGCAAGCAACATCAATTACCATCATAAGCATGCATTTTCACCTGTTCTCAGTCACTTAAAAATGACAGGCTTTAGACCAGTGATTCCCAAACTTGTGATGCTGCTTATTTAGGGAAAGCCCCTGGTGAGCCAAGCCAGTTTGTTTACCTGCCGCGTCCACAAGTCTGGCCGATCACGGCTCCCACTGGCCACGGTTCGCTGCTCCAGGCCAATGGGAGCTGCTGGAAGTGGCACAGACTGAGGGATGTGCTGGCAGCCACTTCCAGCAGCTCCCATTGCCGGAGCGGTCAACTGCGGCCATGGGAGCTTGCAATCGTGCTGGACCTGCAGAGTGGCAGGTCAACACAAACTGGTCCAGCCCGCCAGGGGCTTCTCTAAAACTGCAGCGTCACAAGTTTGGTGAAACCATTGCCTTGATCCCGACTGAGATTTATGTTGGGCTTCTCTAAGAGGCGTAGCGAGCCATTTATTATAAAACCAACAAAAACAGCAAACAAAAAACAAATAACCGACATCCCACCCTCCTGCGCCACATACATCCACTCGCAACATATCTGACTCTACATAGCGCAAAGGGCTCATGAGGCCCAATGGACTACTCTTTCACAAGGAAGGCCCTTAGACTTCAGGACTTAGCATCTTGGCTAATGAAGTCACAGTTTTATTGCAGAGTACGGAAAATGAGCAACTTTACAAATATGACACGTTTAATCAGTGTGATAATTAGACAAAACTTTTTAATGTACAACATGCTTCCCCAACTTGCTGTTCAGAATCAGGAAGTGTAATATTGGAATACTTTCACATCTGAGCATGCAATATCGATCGACAACAGGTAGTTACAGTCCGCATAAAAATCTTTGGTTTTACTGCCCTAGCACTATCTACTAATACTGGGAAGATTTCAAATGGTATTATTGGATATCTTTTGTGTGTAGTCCAGAACAGCAATGACAATACTGTTATGGCTCCACTTCAGGGTATTCTTCACCCTGGTAATAGTAAGGAATGCGATAAAAAGACATTATAAAAATTTTTTTTGCAAAGCTTACAGAACCTGGAAGGTCTGGTTGTACTTGCGGACCAAGTTTTCAGAACGTCAGCATTGACTTCTCACTGAGAAACAGGTTTTTTGAGAGTGCCAGCTCAGTAGTTTAAGTAATACATAGTAACAACCTTGAACTACCTATACAACGTGTAAAATTTCCTTTAAAAAAAATAAAAAAAAAAAAAAAGGGCCTACACTGGCAGCTGAAAAGGAATCGCCTGGGTTTAGGCGTACAAGACAAAAATATGATCATAATAAGCCTTCAATAACTCAGTAGAAGTGCATGATTACTCTAGCCACACCTGTTTGTATTTGTAAAAAAATAGTATTTGAATTACTGTTAAATCAAAATATCATGCCCACTCCTGTGTCGGAAGGCTGCTTGCAAGTGCTGACTCCTGAAAGAAAAAGCTTGCAGAGAAAAAAAGGTCATAAACAAACCAGACTGTATATTTTACCAGGTTTAAAAAATTAGTTTTGAAAAATGGACGATTTTCCCACCCCAAGTGTAAAACGGTTTTATTTTATATGCTTATTTTTGGCCTTCGCATGAACAATTCCTCTTTCCTTCGTTGTCCTAAAGTTAAAAAAAAAAAAAAAAAGGGGGGGGGGGACTAATAGCGTTAACATCAGCTGGTCTGCCTCTCTTGCCACCCTTATTATTGGGTGTGATGAATCAGGATGAACGATGCTAACTCATAGCATCACCTCCAATAGGTGGCATGCTCTTTAAATGCACCGTGCATTTTGGCTCCAGTAATCAAGATTTCAAGTTTTATATAAAATAGTTATAAAATTGAAATACCCTTACACAACAGCCTTAATAATGCAGGGCAATACATAGTAAAAAGCATAGTTCAGAGGAGTCTTACAAAAGGAAGGTAGGTATTATTTTCAATTTTTTTAGTTTCTGTAAATGAGACCTACTGTGTCATTAATCCAGCTGTACTATTGTCCAGTCGTACACTGACTTGAGTGATCATGTCCCCAAACATAAATAATTTAATTGCCTCTCCTGCTTTGGCGGATCCATCCAATCTAAATCTTTAAGCTGGACATGACAAGATGCAGCACTACTCTTTCTACTGTCATCAACAGACCAGCAAAATAATACATATTGTCCATTAAACGCGTGATTACAAAGTTAGCTTTATTGATTGGAATTTATTAAAGACTGAAAGGGATGTCCCTTTTACTTTTAATGGAATATTTAATTTAGATTAGTTATATAATACTGCATTGTGCAGAGAATCGCTTCTCAAATTTTGAGGATTAGTCACTGAGGATTGTCCCCAAGAGATTCATTCTAGTTCAGACAGGAATTATTCTGGGAAGTCCCATGGCCGTAGTTCAGGCAGGTCAGGACTAGTATCACAGTGGCATCGCCCTTATGGCCCGGAATACTAATGTATTTTTGATTAGATAGTATGACATGTGGCCACTCCCTCCATGTTCTGAAGTAATTGAGAATAGGGACAGTCAATTAAGGGCTAAATTGTGCAATTGCAGTCAGTGGTGATGGGGTGGAGTGGGAAACTGTATGTCTCGGGGGATTTAATGGAGTACAAATAGAAAATTCAACTCTAGCTTGGGTCAATAGTGGTCAAGTTGTTATCATCTGAGGTTCTTCAGTAGATGCAGCTGGTGCGCTCAGCCGAGTCCCAGCAGACAGATGTCCATGCATAAAAGCTACAATCACAACTGGCACAGTTATTGAAAGCCTTAACAGAGAGGCCAAATAATAAATAAGGCATGGAGACTAAGCTCTTCTTCCTGGAGTAACTCAGAAACAGTCACAGCAGGTCATGACCAAGGTATTCCAATAACATAGAGTAAATAAATTTACACTGCATTTTACCTGTCCTAGGCTAAAAGGACCTCAGTTTTCAAGGCTGTCGATCTTGCAACTGTCACATGCAATAAGTTAACACTGTAAATAAAGGTAAAAATTCAAAACCAAAAAGTCCTTCTCTGAGACGGAACATGTGACCTTCACATCAAACTCCAATCGTGATCATACCAGAGTTCTGAAATAAACTACCACACATGCTGAAGGCATCTCCAGCAATGCTACACAAGTGGTGTGCATATGCACTCTACTGTCGTATTAGAGCAGGGGTAGGCAACCTATGACATGCATGCCAAAGGCGGCATGCAAGCTGATTTTCAGTGGCACTCACACTGCCCGGGTCCTGGCCACCAGTCTGGGGGGCTCTGCAGTTTAATTTAATTTTAAATGAAGCTTCTTAAACATTTTAAAAACCTTATTTACTTTACATACAACAATAGTTTAGTTATATATTATAGACATAGAAAGAGACCTTTTAAAAACATTAAAATGTATGACTGGCACATGAAACCTTAAATCAGAGTGAATAAAATGAAGACTCAGCACAGCACTTCAGAAAGATTGCCAACCCCTGTTTTAGGGGCTTGACTTCAGCATCCCATCCCAATTCAGCAATGCGCATAAGCACATTCTTAAATTTAGATTTTAAGGCATGTGCTTAAGACCCATAGATTTCAAAGGAATTTTGCACATGCCTAAAGTTAAATAATGCTTAAGTGCTTCATTGAATATGATTTACTTAAGGATATGCTTGAATGAGTCGTTAACTGTACAATATACTGAGAAATCACCTCTTTTAAACCTACTCATTTAAGATCCAAAATCTCAGCCACATTGTTGGAAAACAACATTTACGTCATGTGTGTGGAGGAAAGGGGGATAGCAGATCATAGATACAAAAAAATACTATTTAACCGACTTGTGCCTGGGTCAGGGACTGACAATGGCAGCTCAAACTAGGACTTCACACAAGCAAAGGCATACCAAAAATAGCTGGAGCAAAGAATATCCACATATCTGATTTAGCTATCAAGACATGGAGGCCTAGAATAAGTGACAAATATAGATATTGATTAAAGCTACTTTGTACTTTGAAGTGGTAGAAAAGGACAGCAGTGTGGATATAGCAGGATTTGTCCCAAGTTTTTGTTTCCACTTTTCAAGTGGTTAAGGCTAAAACAAAATATTTGAATGACGATATATAAAATACAATATTTTTGTAACCACAATAAAACCATAGGAAAGCTGAAACTGGGGAATTTTTTGTTTGCCATGTATTTAATATATTTCACAATTAGAGCAATAATTAAATGTGACTACATTGTTATGCATGATATAATCTCAGATGGGAAAATGAAATCACAGAAAGTGTTTTTAATTTTGGATACATCAGTAAACCACCAAATGTAAGGTCTATTATTGCAGATTGTGGAAAATATTTCTGACAAGATGCTCTTTAAATTTTCCCTCCCTCTAAATACCAGGATTTAAAAGATCATCTTTACAATAAAAAGGATGAATATCTAACTGTCAGAATAAAACTATCCTGGCTCCAGACTGTAAAGTAATTTCAATTACCAACTCCCATTCTCTATCCAATTCATGCAATGCAAAGACATTGTCTGAGTGCAGTGGCAGCCACCATTCCATTTAAGGGAACTTGTTTTTCATCTTAGAAAATACTAATTCTCACATGTATCAAGGAGGTTTATTGAAGTCATTGAAAATATTAGGATTATGAGCCATATTGTGGTAGACCTTCCCAAGGCTATGAACATTTAAGCAGTCTTCTTATTCGCAACCCTATATACCTAGCCCAGACAGAGCAAGGCAGAATTGCAGCCCCTATGATTAAGGAGAGGTAGGGATACACATAATCTTAGGAGTCTTGGCCTTGGCACACCCTCCCTCCATTTGGATGCCAGCCACATGCAGGGTAGTAATCTGCACTCTGTTACAGGGTTAGTAATGGACATACATGCTCTATGCAGCTGGGACCCAATCTGTTTCTTAGTACTCCTCCTGGGACAGTGGAGACAGACAGAACAACAGAATGAGAGCTGTGTTCAAAAGGCACTATCTAGCTCTGAGTAAAGATACGGCAGCAAGAGACAAAATACATAAATACTAGATCTGATGGATTATTATCCACCCTCAAGACCCACCTCTTCTGCCAAGACTAGAAGAAGCCAGTCAATTTTTATTAGGCAGGTAGGATATATGACACTTTGTACATATTTTAATCCCATTTTCCCTGCCCTGGGCAGGAAGTACAGAGAACATCATAGGTGACTATCTTCCCATCAGTATGCTTTTCTCATATGGTTGGAAGCCACCGAAGATCCTAACTGAAGCCTCCTAATAATCTTCAAGATTAAACTTGGGTAGAGTACTTTGCAGTAATCTATCTTTGATACAAAAAGAGAAGCTAACCACCATGTCAAGTTCTGCATCACAAAGGAGAGATCAAAATCTCAGCCCCCAAGTGCACAAGCTTTGGAAACAGCAGCCTGCTTTCAGGCCATAGAGATATTGCACTTACAGAGAGCCGAACATGATGAAGTGTAATGAGATTATTCCCTAAATAAGGGGGAAGAGACCAGAGAGAGTTGTGAGGTCCAGGAAGAAGAAATAAAGCTCACTGGGGTCCGAGCCATGGAAGATCTGATTATACTTAGCTGGAGACAGAGACAGGAGAAGGAAGAGGAACGGGGTTTAGAATTGGGCATCTGGATTAAGGGGGCACTTTAGACCAACCTTTTCTGTTTTACTCTCAACACGGTTCACTGTAGCAGCAAAAAAGGAGCTGATATTTGGGCTGACATTTAGATGTTTCCAAAACAGCCTGCCAACTCTAAGTATCTTCAGCTTCTTGGGGGGGGCCGGGAGGGAGGAAAGGGGGGAATCACAATACTAAGCTTTCATTCCTAAAACAGCTATTCATGTGACCTGTTATTCTGTACAGATGAACCCACTGTGCCTTACCTCTTTCTCCTTGTCAGTGTGGTATCTACATAGACTGCAAGCTTTTCGCGGATAGGGGATGATCATATTTGTGTGTGGCAGTCAAACGTAATTTTGGGCTTTTTATAAGTAAGCAACATGCAGTGTAAATTTTCTGGTTTTAAGTTCAAAACAAAAACAACAACAGACTTGATAAAACTTCACCAAAAGCAAAATGTGGAAGGCACCTGGAGGTCTGATTTAGACCAAAGGTAACAGCAGACATGAATAGCAGTTTAAAGAAAATGGGCAGATAGATTCAGAATGTCATTTAGTTCTTTAAGTACAGACTAATTGAAAGGATGATTAATTTGATATATGTCTAATTTTGGCTGGCAGCTGGAAAAAGAACAATTAAGAATACCAAACTCTTTATCTATTAAATGAGCGCATTTAAAACAAAACAAACAAACAAAAAAGCAGTAGCAGCTACAATTACAAAAACACCAAGACACAAACACATTAAGTAGCTCATGTAACAAAAGAGGCATTTGGCTATGCACACTTCCCAATCCATGGTAAACCCCATCTGGGCCTAGGAAGCCACTGACCACAGGTTTTACACTGTCTTCCCCAGAACTGTAAAAGCAGCAAAAAAGTCCTGTGGCACCTTATAGACTAACAGACGTATTGGAGCATGAGCTTTAGTGGGTGAATACTCACTTGTCGGATACAACTTCCCCAGAAATACTTCATCTACAAGGCCTGGTTCCTAAAATGGTGTGCAGAGTGGGAGTCAACCCTCAACAATCACCTATAGCGTTTCTGTGACAGAAGACAAAATCAGATTTGCTCCAGAAAGCAGAGAAGTGGCTTAGGATAGCCATCCTTAATCACAAGACCTGCTTCCATTCATAAGTACCCAGGAAGCTGGATAGTTCAGGTTACCAAAGGGATGTTCCAGCAAGAGTGCACCTATAGCCTTACGCACATCCTCTGTCCATCTTTCAGGCACAGGTGAAGGAGTGGTAGAATCATCCTCAAAATCCTGTGCCAAGTTAACCAATTAGGCAATTATGTGGATATATTCCCCATAAAAGAGTAGATGAAGCAGATAGTCTCAGTGAAGTGCTTACCAAGCAGGCAATAAGTCCTGACACAAGGCAATGGCCTGCAGAACAGATATTAAGGACGGGGAAGCGGATTAACATTTACTAAGGCACTATCCTCAGGCCAGGTCTACACTGCGACTTTAAATCGGTTTAATGGCCGATATACGATTTAACGCTGTATCCGTTCACACAATGTCGTCATTTATATCGAGTTAAACGGCTCCTTAAATCGATTTCAGAAACTCTCCCAACGAGAGGAGTAGCGCTAAATTAGATAGCGATAACTCGGATTAGGGTTCGTGTGGACGGAAATCGACGTTATTGGCCTCCGGCGGCATCCCAGAGTGCAGCACTGACCGCTCTGGACAGCAATCTGAACTCAGATGCAGCGGGCAGGTAAACAGGAAAAGCCCGCGAACTTTTGAATTACATTCCTGCTTGCCCAGCGTGGAGCTCTGATCAGCACGGCTGGCGATGCAGTCTGAAATCGAAAAAGAGCTCCGGCATAGACCGTACGGGAGATACTAGGTCTGATCGCTGTATGGGGAGACAATCTGTTGTATCCAGCTCTGTTACAGAACACGAAATGCCAAAGCGTTTGGAATAAAAAACTCCAGGATACACAGCGCTGCCTGACAAGGTAACGGGAAGCCAGAGACTCAAATGGACGCTCATGAAGGAGGGAGGGGGTACTGAGGACTCCAGCTATCCCACAGTCCACAGCAGTCTCTGAAAATTATTTGCATTCTTGGCTGAGCTCCCAATGTCTGTAGGTTCAAACACAGTGTCTGGTGTGGTTCAGAGAACAGCTCTTCAGTTTATTCCCCCCCCCCACCACGTGAAAAAAGGGAAAGATTGCTGTGCTATGGCTTTGCTCAATGCACTCCGCGAAAAAGGCGCCAAAGGGTTGTCTGCTGCCTTCACAAAGGGAGGGTGAGGCTGTACCCAGCATCCCCCGGGGAAATGCTTTGCTGCCCCATCAGGCACTGTGCTCTCAACACGGAAGTGGGAACTATGGGATAGCTGAGGAACAGCTACCCACAGTGCACCGCTCCTGAAATCGATGGTAGCTTTGGACCATGGATGCAAACAATCGATTTCGGGATCCCACTGTGGACGCGCTAAACCGATTTTATTAGATCTGTTTTGTAATATCGGTTTAAGCTAATTCCAAATAATCGTGCAGTGTAGACATACCCTCAGATTCTACATTCCTTTTTGCTTGGACTCATGTCAGCATTTCTGTCATGACCCAGTATCTCAAACTCCACAAGTTGGGACCTATAGAGCTATTTTTTAAAAACAACAAAACAAATACGTTAAGTCCAGTAATAGTTTCAGTTGTTTATGGGCACACTACAGCAAAAGATACACAGGAGTATTATATTTTTAAAAATGCACATTGATAAGTCAGCTATAGAGGGACCTAGCTTCAGATCTGAGCCATATAAGTCCTATACATGCAAGCGTCATTGGAAAAACTCACCGGTATCAGTTATCTAAACAATGAGATTTTTATGGGGTAAAAGGCAACCACAACCAGGTTTAGTACGTCTGAATCTTATCAACGGGTTGATTTGGAAACAGAAGCTAGAGAGTTGCTAGAGATGATCTTTTGACTGATTTTAAATCTGAGGACAAGATGCTGTTCTGATGCTCTAATGCTTCTATGTTGGTATTTCATTATCTAATGTATGTAGGGGTGGATCCCTCTGAAGGTTTGCTTCACCACAGGCAGGTCAGTTAAACACTTATTGGACTCCATCTCTGCATTCTTGCTACTGTTCTGTGCACAAGAACTAGTCCATATAGAATGAAGATGTCCAAGCATTAAAAACCATAATACATTTTTAATAAGAGAATTCCACTTCTCCATACTCTGTACTCCTCTAGTTACTTTTAATGTGAGATGGTGTCTAAAGCATACACAGACATTCTTTCTCAATGTTTTCCAGAACTGACAGTTATTTATATTAGTTTTTACAAACCTGGAACTTCAGTATACCCTCATATGTCAATACTGCACTGAGAGTGCCTTTAAGAAAAAAAGAAAAAAACAACTCAAGTTTTCCCTCTGCAATAATTAAGTGTATGGAATTTCCCTCTTGGAGAAAAATACATAGCAGAAAAATATTACACACAACACAAAAGAGAAATATTATAGTTTGGTGCCAGTAACTGTTTATTGTTTTAAAGGTGCCCACTGAGTTTAAGCAACATGAAAAGAGAGCACCTCTTTCCCTTTGTTCTTTAGCGACAATGTTCAAATATACTAAAGGAAATGTACATTTTATCTACACAGCACGAAAACACAGAAATATGGAAACATTCCTTCCCACTTGATATAGACAAGCAATGATAAAGCAAGAACAGACAAGGGTAAAGTGTGATTAGAATGTAACTGTATGTCTCTACGGATTCTGCTAGACTGGAGTGAAGGGATTTGGCAAGGATGTCAGAAAGCCATAGATAGAAGAGCAATAAGCACAAAAAGTGTCCTCTGTTCTAATTAATAGCTTTCAGTCAGAGGGGTAGATTGTTGGAAGGAGGATGCAGGGTGGTATTAAGACAGGACTGGAATTCCTCAAGTTTCCTAGTCTTCAATAAAAAGACTTATTTTTAATTATTTTAATATAAAGAGGTGTTATTGGCTTAAAAAGTTTTCCAACACAAGCCAGTGCTTCATGGTTCACTCCAAGGTGTAATGTATTTTTGTACTCAACTAATCTCAGCTATGTCACTAATCACAACACTTTCACATCTAAACTTATTTTTTCTAATTATATATGTTGTAATCAATCTTTTGCCACCCAAACACAACAAATTATAAAGATAAATTATAAATATATCAATAAAATAGTCTAGCATTCTTCCTTCAGTTCTAACATGCTAATCTCTCTGATAGGAATATAATGAAACAAGCTACATTCTTCTAGTTTGTACTATTGGCAAATTCTATTGGATACAAATCTGTGTCAGATATGTTATACAATAGATTGAGGTTGAATATTTGTGTTACTGAAGATTTATAGTCAATAAGTGACAAGTATACCTATCTCAGAAATATTACATATCTGGATACATATACTGGAGATGAGAGGAAGGTTAGCCTTGCGGTTAAGGCACTGGACTAGAACTTAGTTCTGTGCCAGCCTTCCTGTATAACCTGGAAAGAAATAATCTCTAAAATGGGTATTCTACTTCAACTTTCTCTGTCCTACTCTTTGTCTTGGCTATTTAGGCCACAATATGACAAACATACTGTGATACGGCATGGCCAGAGGGCGGCAAGAGAGGGTTAGAAGGGAGCCTTATTCCCTGTAAGAGGAAGAAAGTTTGCTATAGATTAGAGCACCTGAAGCCAATTAGAGCACCTGAAGCCAGTCACATGATAAAAACCAGCTGCTTCAATCAGACAGTGTGGGAGTTGAAGCAGAGAGGAATTGGTGTTGGAGCAGAGAACAGTTTGGAGAAGTGCTGCAGTGAGCTAAGAAGTCCAAGACCCTAGGTAAAGGGGCAACTGGCTTGTACAGAGGGAGGGCAGGAAGCCCCTTGCAAGCTGAAGGGCAGGAGAGGGAAGTAGCTCAGGGAAGGAAGTGTCAGTTCAAGTGGTTTACCACTATCCTCAGGGCGCCTGGGCTGGGATCTGGAGTAGAGGGTGGGCCCAGGTCCCTCCCTCTCTACTCCCCTCCTCTAGGACACCAGTGGAGCCGTTAATATTGCACTGCAGGGACAAGAAATGGTGCCCTGAACCCCCTGTAAAGAATAGAAAGTGTGAGACCCATCAAAATAGTGCTGGCAATTTGCCACAATACACATATCTAACTGTTTTCACATGAGCACTGACTTTGACAGGATTACTTACACATACTTAAAATTAAGCATACAAGTGTTTACAATATTGGGGTCAGACTGTAAAAATCCCTAATGAAGGGGTAATTTACCATGTGTTTGTACACAACCCCACACAATGTGGCCCAGAGTCAGCTGAGGCTTTTAAAAACTAATTTATATTATAATCCTAATGTGAATCTACTACAAATATACATACTGTAAACACAATGTATAGCTCAGGGGTTGGCAACCTTTGACATGTGGCTCACCAGGGTAAGCTTCCTGGCGGGCCATGCCAGTTTGTTTACCTGCCACGTCTGCAGGTTCAGCTGATCGCGGCTTCCACTGGCTGAGGTTTGCAGTCCCAGGCCAATGGGGGCTCCTGGAAGTGGCACGGGCCAAGGGATGTGCTGGCTGCCGCTTCCCACAGCCCCCATTGGCCTGAAGTGGCGAACCGTGGCCAGTGGGAGCTGTGATCGGCCAAATCTGCGGATGCGGAAGGTAAACAAACCGGCCCAGCCCGCCAAGGGGCTTACCCCTGGCGAGCCACGTGCCAAAGATTGCCGACCCCTGGTATAGATGGTTGTGAAAATAGAAAGTCACACTTGCTAATACAGTAGAGAAATAGTGCCTTAAAATACCACTTGTTCTACCAGGAACTTCCTGTCCTGTATCATGAATTCTATTGACCAATATTAAGTTCCTACAAAGGATCCTCCCTTGTTACTTGTCAGTGTTCCTCCCAGCACAGCAGAACAATGTTACCATAACTGAACAGATTACATTTACAGTTTTCAGACCTCATCTTATCTTCAGAGTTGAAACACCCCTTGGTCAATGATGCGCTGCCATTAGTACCGTACTGCTCACAACACCAGACTGGCAACTGACATGCAGAGTCCCAGGCAATGGGAATCTCTGCCGGTGGTAAAGGAGACACTTCCCCCCAGTCAAGTTCCCTGCATAACTATAGGGAGGAAGGGTAGACTGGCTAGGGATTTTGAGTGCCGGTTAACTTATTTTCTTGGTTTGGATTCAAAGCTAGTCATGCTCCACAGCTTTGGAGTATTTATTTATTCTAAATTGAAAGATGAATCTCTATGAAATGCTCAAAATTTTCACAGCCCAGGTCCAAAAGCAACTGAGAGGGACTCTGCCTCCACACTGATGTATCAGAACCCATGTTGTATCATCCTTGCAGCAGTAAGTCAGGATTACTCTGAGTTAGTTTCCATGCAGGCAGCTGGCATAACTCATGTTTTTCTAGTTGGCTTTTCTTAATTCTCTGGAAAATAGCATTTAAAAAATACATTTTAACTTAATTTGTTAGGAGGAGACTTTTCCATTTCATTATCTTTTTTTTTTAAACTTTATTGGCACTGTAGAAAGCTATTTAATGTAGAAAAGACACTTGATTCTTTTTTCTTAAAACACTGAGTTTTTAGAAAGACGTAATGAAAGGAGAAAAAAATTACCTTTGAGATGAATTCTCAAACAAAAAATTGTTCACAGAGAATATGTCCAAGAGGCAATGTTTATGTTTGTCTTCTATTTGATAAATTATGAATGATTAAAAGAAGAGTGTTGGAATAATCCAATATTAATAGCCTGTTATTTCAGCTATAATAGCAATAGTTGATGATGTTTATTTTTTCACTTTTGTCCACTGTTTTACAATTGCGTTACACAAAAATGTAATGAGTCCGTCAGATTCTAATTTTGTTTCATTCAAAATAAAGTAACTGTAAAAGTTAAGATTCATAACAGACTTAGGGCAAAATTTCTAACATTTAATAGTTATCAATACAAATTAACTGCTAGACAGAACTGACAGCACCAGTTGTCAACAACTGCCATTTTAAAGTTTTTAGCTGCTATAAATAGGATTATTAAGTAATTGTTTTTATCTGTGTGTGTGTGTGGTTATTGCAAATGTTTGAGTGGGAAAATTGGTGACATTTACTGGATTAAACTGTAACCCTTCCAGAGAGTCTTATTAGTAAAGTTCCTGGAGTCAGTAAAATATCAAAGTTACCACACTGCCCTGCTCTAGCTGTCAACTCCAGAGTCCATTATTGTAAATGTACTAGCAGGCTTCCAAAAAAACTGTATGCAGAAGGAGTAGTAAACTCCACTACATATAGTTAGTTTTAAGCTATATTAGTGAAGGAACATAAAGCTACAGCACAGACCAAATAATTAAGTTCAGCAACAACCACAATAAATAAATAAATAAAACAAGCATCCTTTTGGAACTGGATTATGTAGGTTTAGGTCTATTTCCTACAGATAGATTACTTTATCTAGGCTACATCAGAATGCTTTTCCTTCTCCAACTAAAACAAAACAAAACTGTGCTTTCTCAATAAGTTAAGGTCTGACCTCTGATTGGCCACCCTTTAGATTAAGTGTCTGAAAGGTTGTCTGTCTAATCTAGATTAGAAATTTCATGAGGTGCAGAGAGAGAGAGAGAGAGACTTCATCTTTGCTTTGAACACTGTCAAGCATGCTCACTGTACTCAGAATAGTTATTAGTATTACCATAGCACCAAGGAGCCCTAGTCATGGACTGAGACCCCATTATGCTAGGCGCAATATAAGAGAACAAAAAGTACTGTCACTGCTCCAGAAAATGTATAATCTAAGTATCAGACAAGTGGTGCACACAGACAGATGGGGGCATACATGGAAACAGTGTACATTGGCATGTGGCCAGCATGATAGGAAATTGTATCATCACACCAGAAGCCTACCATTGTCAAGAGGTTCCCTCCTCCCCACCCCCGCTAGGCATTATGGCAAAGGAGAGAGTTTTGAGGAGGGATTTGAAAGTGGATAATGGGGTAGCTTTGTAGATATTTATGAGGAACTCCTTCCAAGTGTGAGCAGCATGGGAAAAAGCAGAAAGGTGCTTGATTAAAAATTTAAATAAGTGGATGATGGAGACAGATATCATGGGTCAAAACTGAGACAGAGTAGGGGTAGATTGTGAAGGGCCTTAAAAGTGATGAGAAGCAGCTTCTGTTTAATGCTACGGAGAAAGGGAAGCCACTGTAAGGATCCAAAGATAGGGGCGGCCTGGGACAAGTAACAAGGTTGGAAAATGACTTTTGTAGCAGCACTCTATGGACAGAAGCAGAACAAAATTGTATGTGTCGAGGGCAGAGAAAAGATATCTCAGTTACTGCAACATGAGCTGATGATGGCCTGGAAGAACATTTTAGTTGTTAGTAGTTAGTATCTTGGCGATACTATGCAGAAAGTATTAGCAAGATTTAGACATAGCCTGGATATGAAGACCTAGAGCGGTCCAAGTTGAAGAGGATGCCCAAGTTACAGGACCAAGTGCTAAGCAAGATGTTGGTTTGGCCAATGATTGATAAATGAGATCTGGGGGTGGGGGGACTTGGGGAGAAAAGATTTAAAACTCTGTTGTAACCATTTTGAGCTTGAGCTAGAGTTGGCAGCTAGATAGCCATGAAGAGATGCCAGACAGACAGGATGACATTTTAGTTTGGGTAGAAGGAGAGGGTTTTGGAGAAGAGTGTGTGTAGCCAGCAGAGAGATGGTACTTGAATTTGTGTTTGTGTATAAGATTACCCCGCTATATGGGGCAGAGGGAGAAAAGAAAGGGACCAAGATCAGAGCCCTGTGAATCCCCACAGAAAGCTGGAGAGTGGATGAGGAAAATTCTCTGAAGGAGCAATTAAAGAAGTAGGAAGCGAACCAGAAGATGACATGAAAGCCAAGTGCGGACAAAATTTCAAATATTATGGCTGATTGTGTCATAGAAGATGGCAATTCCTTTTAATTTTGGAATAATAAGTAGGAGCTAATTTCTGTAGGTTCCATTTATGTGATAACTAGGGAGTGAATTACAGAAGTGACCACATAAGATAGTTACATCATCCACTATAACTATGAAGTCAAACAATTAATTAAACTCTGAAGACAGCCCTTCATGAAGGTCTCTGCACTTTGGCTCTGGTGTACTAACAAAAGGAATGAATCCCCCACAGGCAGAGGCCTCAACTGAGAAAGATATGGTGCAGGATATGGCAACCATAATGACCAGCCAACAACAGGAGTCACCCCAGTGCTGCATTGTAATCAGTTACAGAGAGACACTCTCCAGAATAAATGGATCTCCCAATGTTTTTAGAGCTAATCACTTATACCATCAACAGCACCTGGAGAACAGAAAGCCTGTGAAGAAACTTGAGCACAGATGTTATGCATTCATGGCATCTCATACCACTCAAGAGGAAAGTGTTTTGTACAAGCTGGAGCTTCTGAATGAACTTTTATAGTATGGTTGATTTTAGGACAACCCTTAGAGTCCAGTCCAGAAGTAATAAAGACATGGATGAAGCTGAGGGCTCTGGATTAAAGACCTACAGTTGCAATCTCCTGGCCATCTGGAGGTGGTGAAAGGCATCATCAATCATTGTTGTAGAAGTCCACTGACAACAGTAGATTAGCAAGTTCATCTCATTTAGGAAAAAAAAAAAATCTCCTTTCACCTCACAACCTATCAAAAGGCAAAAAGGTGCCCAGAATGCTCCAGGAGATTAAGTTTGTGGAACTTGAGGAATGCTCTCCACTTAGGGACTGAAGCGTTTAAGCCTTGGTTTAAGGGGCTGGGGATGCTGCCTTGAAATCCCATGGATCTTCCAGGTTGAATGGTTCCCTGGTGAGCTTGGGGTTACTAGGACAACAGCCCACCAGCACTTATGTAGTAATCTGCCACCACTCTACAAATAGTGTCTCCCCTCAGAAGACATGGTGTCACAGCTTCCCTCTCCCTTTTTGTGCACTAACCTTCTCCAACAGGAAAGCAAATGCAGAGGAGTTGGAGTTACTGCAGTCCTCTAGTGTTGACAGAACTGCATATGCAGTACTACTTGGCTGGCCCTACATGTCATCATCTTTTGACAAAACACTCAATGATTCTTATTTTATGTCCTCTTCTGTATCTCTCCCTCTCAGTTAACAGGTCTCACCACATAAATAAATTCACACCATTCAACATAAAACAGGATTCCACAGCCCACCAAAGAAACATTACCTGCTCAGGGCCCATCATCAGTAAATACTAAAGCCCAGTATTGTAGCCTGAAGGTCAACTTGAAGCTCAACAGGGGAGGGACCAAACTTTGAAGATACTCATCTGCAAGGACCCCAACTCTAGCCTCCTAGGAGTTTTTAAAGAGGGACTTCTACTAAACATCTCAGCTGATCTCATTAATGACATAGGGAGGAAGGCACTCTCTATGCCAGCCAGTTACCTCTGGGGTGGAGCATTACATTTATGTTCACTGTAGCCATTTATGCCATAAATTGTGTACTGTGTAAGACTAAGTTAAACAGAAAAAAACATTACTTTTTAAAAACTGTAGTTCTTCAGTTTTCCCATGAAAAAGTTTAAACGTTACTGACTAGCCCATTGATACCATGGTGTTAAGCATTTCAGATTTTGAAACATGTCAAAGGTTAAATAATTTAGAACCCAACATCTTTTTTGATAGTGATCCCTAAATGCATATTTTATTTTCTTATGAGATTATTTTAAGAAATACTATTGGTAATAAAGAGGAACTGTAGTGAACTTTGTTAGTCTGTCCTACAGAGAGATAAACAAACAAGAGAAATGTGATTGACTGACTGTGTTTAGATCTTGGAAACATAAGCTTGACTTCTCCACATTTACTTGCCCCACTACTCCAACCTGTTTATTAATGACTGATGTCAGAAGGAAATATATCCTCAGAGGGAAGTATTCATATGCTAGATTCTCTGGCTTTTGTTCCATAAGAATG
Organism: Chelonoidis abingdonii; assembly: GCF_003597395.2. NCBI lineage: Eukaryota > Metazoa > Chordata > Testudines > Testudinidae > Chelonoidis > Chelonoidis abingdonii. The sequence goes on from NC_133769.1 coordinate 198,014,599, forward strand.
AGGTTCCACCTAGCAACATGGAGAGAAACTGAAATTCCTTAGAATGAGACAACACAATTTGTCCATCTTTACTACATTTACTGCAAATAAAATTTGTCAATTTCAAATGAACGTTTTACATTTGCCACCTTTGGAACTGTTTAAGGATCCCACTACAAAAATCCACTTGAGTATTTATTACTGATGGCTGAGCGAGTTTGGCTAAAATCATAGAATCATAGAATCATAGAATCAAAAGGTTGGAAGGGACCTCACGAGGTCATCTAGTCCAACCCCCTGCTAAAGGCAGGACCATTCATTTTCCTAAATAATCCCAGGCCAGGTGCGGTCTAGCCTGTTTAAATATGCTCTAAGATGGAGATTCTATCACCTCCCTAGGTAACCCATTCCAAAACTTCACCACTCTCTAGTCAGAAAGTTTTTTCTATATCCAGCCTGACTTCCGCAGCTGCAACTTCAAACCATTGCTCCTTGTTCTGTCCTCCATCACCACTGAGAACAGCCTAGCTCCCCTCCTTGAGCATCCCTTCAAGTAGTTGAAGGTTGCTATCAAATCCCCCCTTAGTCTTCTCTTTGCAGCTAAATAAGCCCAGTTCCTCAGTCTCTCTTCATAAGTCATGGTGCTCCAGTCCTCCATCATTTTTGTTGCCCTCCGCTGGACTCTCTCCAATTGTTCCACGTCCTTTTTGTAGTGTGGCGCCCAAACTGGACACAATACTCCAGATGCGGCTCACCAGTGCCGAATAGAGGAATAATCACATCCTTGATCTGCTGGAACACTCTCTAATAATACAGCCCAGTATGCTATTAGCCTTTTTGCTACAAGAGCACACTGTAGCTCATGTTCAATTTCCATTCTACCGTAACCCCAAGATCCTTTTCTTCAGCACTGCTACTAAGCCAAACAGTCCCAGCCTGTAGCAGTGCATGGGGTTTCTGTCCTAAGTGCAGGACTTTGCACTTGTCCTTGTTGAACTTCATGAGGTTTCTTGTGGCCCACTTCTCCAATTTGTTTGTTAAGTCTCCCTGAATCCTATCCCTGCCCTCCAGCGTGTCCACCACTCCCCCAACTTGGTGTCATCTGCAAATTTACTTAAGTGCAAGCATCCATCATCCAGATCTTAATGAAGACATTGAATTAGAACGGGCCCTAAGACAGACCCTGGGGCACACCACTTGTTACTGGTTGCCAACTAGAGAGTGTGTCCATTGATACCGTACCGCGCGTGAACCCGTTGATTCAACAATTTTCTATCCACTTCACAGTCCATCCTCCAACCATACTTCCTAGTTTGCTGATGAGAATGCTGTGGAAACGTGTCAAAGCCTTACTAAAGTCAAGGTATCATCCGAGAACGAGCAGAGGTCAGAGGAACTGAACGGAAAAGCAAATGATAGTTACGCTACATCTTAAAAGGAAAAGAGATACAAGTGAAACTACAGACCAACATCTCATCCTCAATCCGCGGAAAAATCATGGAGCTAGGGGGTGAACTGAAGGATAAGGCCATCCTGAAACAATTAGAGGAAAACAAGGTATCAGAAGCAGTCAGATGGACGTCACCAAGGGAAACTCAATGGCATGACCAAAACACTTGATGTGCAAGATCGATCGTATTGAATGATCCCACTCTGGACTCTGTGTGTCGGGGCAAAGCATGTTGATTTGTA